>NC_092863.1:7970945-8103033 GCF_032062135.1 Pyxicephalus adspersus | reverse complement strand
CTGACTCCATTGCTCAGACAGATTGGGGTTTACGGGTATAAAGGAGCATGGGACTTTTTTCAGATGTCTGTATATTTTTGTTGGGACAGGCACTGATATCATCCACCAAGTTCCAACACTGAAGCTTACAGAGCTTTGATTCTTTCAATGGAGAGCAGATGAGTATAGCTTGCTAAGGGGTTGGGTCAGGAGACATCATCACTCTGAATAAGAAGGTGACAGCGCCACTTGAAAGCAAATCACTAATGAGGAAAATATGGGGGTTACCAATACTGACCATTTTGTAAGTAAATCAGATTCCTTGCTATCTGTGGATTCAGCCCTTCCCAGACAAGGTACAAGTTTGTAAATCAGGGTTGCCAATCTGTATATTATTTGTTGTGCTGAATAAGTATAAATTTGAATGTTGGACCAGAGGTGTGGTTGGACATTGTCTCCCTGATGAAGAAATATTATTTATCAATTACAGTGCTCAGTTGCTGTGCAGTATTTCCGGCACAGTGTGAAATGTTTGTTAGTAACACATGCATTTCACAGGCCCTACCCATCCGTATGAGATCATATTGGCTTCTTGTCCCTCATATTGCATGTTTGAGGTCAAGTGTGAGTGAAGAGTACAGGAAGTCAATGCATATACAATTACAAAGGTACAGGGCATTGATTTACCAGTTTAGCAAGACATTTTTTTTTAAAACAGATTGTGGGAATGTCAGGTGAATGTGCAAGGGAGCTAACATTCTCTTTTTCAAACCCTAATAAATAAATTCCATTTAAATTAGCACTTTTGTACATCTGAGGTCCCTCGAAGCATGCAAAGTTTTTCAGTTTATCTTCTTTATAAAGCAGCCACAGCCTGAGCAGAAAAGTTTGTCCCCTTGCTACAGAGAAAGACCTTGCTCTCTGTGTGGAAGCAGCAGACTCTCTGCAGATGTGTAGAGTAGAACTAGAGTTCTTCAATCAGCAGGCGGTACTTTGCTTTACTCATTGCAAAGCTATAGGTCTGGCTCAGCAGGGGGCAAGTTGGAGAACTGCAGAAAAAACACTTCTACATTTAGAACAATATTCTTCTTTGTAACATTAAGGCATGGACCAGGTTTTATACTCAAGCTGTAGCTGCATTCTAAAAGAAGATTATAAACACCTTGTTTTGATGCACTTGAAAAGCTGATTTAAACTGAAAGTTTTTTTGGACTTGAGGGTAAATATTCCTGCAAGACAGATGTTGCCGAATGTCAATATACATTAGGAAAATGTTGGGTGAATGTTAAGTAAAGTGCCCTTCAAAGCATAGAGTAATTTGTAGTCAGAGAGTTTAGCATCCCTGGAAGTATATTTGTGTTTATTGCACTGGGAGTTGCAGTTGTTATTAGTATAATAATGTGCTTAAAGGATCCTTGGAGGGAAATTGTACTTCGTCTTTGCTGAAAACCTCCCACTTAGCACTTATTTCCCGAATATTTCACGCATACATTGGAATGAGCTACCTCAGTGACTGCAGAACATAATACAGTTTTACATAATCTTAGCAATGTACATTGTTCACCTGGGAAATATTTTGTGGTTCTCAGGTAATTTTATTCAATGTATAATAAAAATGAGCTGGCCCAGTGCCATGTGGTGGGACGTTTATTTCTTTACACTATTCTTCTTTGTATAGCCTCTCAGATTCATTGTGTTTGGGTGAAACCACAAAGGGCTTAGAAAAAAATGGCGCTTGTAACCAGGAAACACGTTGGCCTACATTTTTACAGGGTCATATACTGGGCCATTCAGAGGGGTGGGATATAGGCAGTTATAGGGATTTACATAACAGGACAACAATGCTAGAATTGTCAGGATTTATTTACTATCCCTTTAACTTGGTTTTATATCCACAAAAGATTTATTTTTGTTTGCGTTGAGCGGACTTGGGCAGAATTCTTATTCACAGGTGGTCTTCAAGCATACACATAGAGAATCCAATTTCTTCTGGTAAACGTCTAAGCTGTCTAGAGGACATTAATAAGTCTGTCAAGCAGCTGAAAAATAAAAAGTTGCCCTGTCTGTCTCCTACTGGGAAACCTTTCTGAGGGAAAAACAATGCAACAATTCTCAAATCTCTCATGCAAAGGTATGAGAGGCAGCCGTGAAGCTTAGGAAGAAAATATTACTTATTTAGCCAGTTCTATGAACCGCTGTTTGTTTCCCAGCACCCATTATTGTTGTATGTGTTCTGCTTGCTTTCTAAAAATCCAAGGTGATGTTATGCTGCCATTCTAGGTACAAATAAAACAAGGTGAAAGAAACAAATTCAAACTTTATGAAGGCCTATGCAGGTTTTAAGTGAACTGTATTGGGTATACATAAACCGAGACAATTAAATCTGGGTAAGTGAAGAAACATATCCCTAACCAGAGGTTAACTGCAGTGAAAGTCACAATGATCCAAATGCAAAGGCAGCTAATTCAGCAAAAGTTCACATTTCAAAAAAAGTCAGGCATGGCCCCATCTGCTTTCAGCCACAGAACCTTGTGGTGGGGTATTACAGGGACCAATTCCCTGAAGTGGGAAGAAGTGGGAGGAAAGAAGAGGCCTAATAAGGATAAAACCATTTTCTTGTTCAGTTTTATACATCGTTTTCACTGAAGGTAACTGTTGCTTTTTTTTTATTACAGAAAGCCCTTTCAGTTTCTGCCTGACCATTCTTGTGTGGAAAAACCCAGCTTTATAAAACCAACAAGCTACCAGCACACATCCTTGTTCTCAAGACTACTAATCACCTCTAGAACGTCATCTGTGCCAGGTCCTCTCATTTAACATTAGTACCTGACTATACAAATGCTGTTTGGAAGAAATAGGAACTAATTCCCAGTGCCATATTCCAAAATCTTGTCTGTTCATTCCACGTTTCTCCATATCACTGAGAAGAGATTGTGAGCCCCTTTAAGGGACAGTTAGTGATATGACTATGGACTTTGCTGTGTAATATATCGGCACAAATAAGCTCAAAGAGGTTTGATGTTAAAATGTCCACACACATTTAACCATAAAGTATACCAGCCACAGCACCCCAAACCCTCTTGTCTAAATGCCACTAAACATTTCTTTTTGAATAGTGTTTTACCTTGCTGCTAAGTCTTTCCTCCACTAAATTCCATTCGGCCATCAATTTGAGCAATGTGAATGGGGTGGGTAGCCTTATTAGGTAATGCCAAGGCTTTGCCTCCCAAAATTCCATGAGATTTTGATAGTGATACAGAGAGTTTTAGAGAATTTTCAGACCTATGAACCTCTAGGTACCTGCGCAGCACCCCACCGGAGGGGCACCCTGTTGTGCTCTCTCTTCTTCACTTGTTTTACACTTGTTCGTCATCCGTGGATCCGCCAGGACGGACGACGAGCACTGCACACATACAAGATTCTCATCCGATATCAGCCCGGAGCCGATTATCTGCCAAGAACAGGTTCACGTGTGTACGTAGCCTTACACTGGAGGACATTAGGGGCTAGGGAGGTCAGATTTAAATCTAAAGTGAACATATACTTTAAAGCTTTGTTACCACACTGAAATATTGCACAGCAGGGTTGACCAGATAAGAGCCAGCACATTTCTTTCCAAAACTTTTTGCGGTACAAAATTTCCTGCATGACATGACTTCTTGTATGTCTTTTGCTGTTTGGCTTCAGCTGCCCCTTAAATCCCTAATGATAGATGTTCATCTGAAAGCCTACAAGTATAATAAAGCGTTCTGTTGTGCCAGGTGTAGAAAAAGAATATAATTAATCTGTGGCACTCTCCTACAAAGTGTTAGGCATGTCTTTAATCACTTTATCACCATAAAGGTTAGAGGTCCTATTGATTTCTTCCACTCTCTGCACTAGCCTTTAAATAAGTCTTTGACATAATAAAGAATCACTGAGCTCCCCCATTGACTTAACTTTTCATTGTGCCAGGAAGGGCCGCTCACCCAGCCAGCTCATCATTCACAGGCAACCACTATTAGCAGTTCAGTGGGAGCCTGGCTGATGGATATGGATCAATAGTGGACACAATTGCTTAGCTGATGTCAAGTGATCTAAAGAGACTGTCATATTGTTTAGTATATTTTATGACCTTATCCTACAGGAAGCAAAGAATGACAGGGTCAGTTCTTACAAAACTGATAATTCCGTGCTTGAATGATCTTGAAGAATTGAAACAGCACACGGCTTTTTTCAATCTTTCAGGTACTTTCATAATGAGACTGCCTTGCATAGTTCTGGGTCTGCACACCTGCTCTGCCCATTAGGATGATAATAAAAAAATATCGACCATTGGCAGCGAATGTCCCATGTGAAGGACAAATATTCTATAAATCTGTCTCCTAGCATGTGTGCTTTGACTGGTATTTTCAACCACAAACACTATAAAAGCTCTGGCATACTGAGAAGTGTAAAATAATCCAATCTGAACAATGAAGCCAGGGGCACACTGCAAAATCCAGTATGCAGTTAAAATCCTAATGGTTTCAGACAAACCATGCCAAGTCTCGCCTGGTACCTTATCCTCTCATTTCACCCATATTGGACTTATTCATAGAGAGGAGGAGGGATAGGAGGGAAGAGGCATTTATACCTAAGTACAAACAATATATAAGCCCATATATCATCAATTTAAATTTACAAAATACTTGATGTAGATATATAAAGATTGTTTTGTAAGTTTTACCATAAGAAAATGACTTTTATATTGAAGTATATAGAGGTGACACTCTAAGGACATCTGTCATCTGGCACATGTGCCATAGCTGTAAATACCTTGGGAGCTCTGGCTTGCTGAGAAATATAAAATAATGCTAATCCTCCGACTTGTTAAAGAATAGATCTAAAATGTTGTTGTGGTGGTTGGGTGCAAAGTTAAAGAACTACCAGTTGAGCTACAGTTAAAAAGTTTTTACTACGATTGAGGGCTCTTTTAGAAAAATTTCCCCTCACCTTCTGTAAACTGATCATGTTTTACCAAGCGGGAATTGAGGGTAACCTGAATTATATGCCAAATGTACAATTATGTTGTAATTGTACATAATTGTTTATGTTGGACTGAATTTGAAACGTTTACTCATAATTTAGACATTTTCTAATCAAATTTGAAAACATTTATACATTGACCCCAGAAAAAAATTACTTTTTAATATACTACAGGAAAGGTAAAACCCCTGTCAGATTTTAATTTCTGCCACTGTTGTCAGTTTCACAGGAAGAAGTTATTAAATCTCGCTAAAGGAACCCCAAATTTGAGAAAAAACCCTACTGTAGCTTTAATCTCTCCCCACTCAATGCAAAACTAGAAAAAAATGTTTTTGATTTGACATTCAATATATATTACTGAGTGGGTGGTTATGAGACAATATTTCATGTAAAATTTAAACATCTTTATAGACCTTAGTTTTATGTTCCTGCAAAGATTATTGCTCTCCAAAGGCTTTTTTATTATCAATTAATTTTATGCTTCTCGCAAATTTTCTCATTTATTATCCTGGCTCATTTCAGGAAAATCAATGTGAGCAGCGTAGAACATGACAGAGGGTATGTATCAATGTGCTTATATATTCCTTGTGGACTATAGGTCATTCAGTGGTGGAAACACTCGCAGCAAGTCAATAGAGATGCCATCGATCTATCTATCTCTAATTTTTAAATCTTTGCTAATCTTTTCTAATATCCTTCTAATAGTCTTGTATCAATATGCATGTTTAATATTTTTTAAACAGCAGCTTTTAGAAGAATAATTCTTGGTGATTCTGTCATTGAGACCCGTCTTCAAGTAGTTTCCCAATTGTTTTGCAGTGTAACAATTGAGCTTTCAATACCGATTATAAGTGGCTGCTTCAGCACACATTATGCAGACATGGTAAATATTCTCTAGAAAACCATCCTAAGAAACAACATGAAGCCTTTGCTGGAGTGCAAATAGATATGAAGACACTGAAAAAGTATGTAGTGGATGTACAGTGCTGGTATGCAACTGAAAATAAGTATTTTATTTAAAAAATAGCAGTTGTATATGATACACAGTGCTAGAGCAAACTAACTAATTTCAGACACACGGTGCCAAACCATGCACCTGATACCTCCTGGGTGCATAGCAATCTGCACCACGGGTAAGATTTGCATGATCTGCAGACCACAACCACATTGACGTGGGTTCCCACCTGCTCCTGTTCACTTGAGTCTGTAGCATAATAAAATTACCCTAAATGTCAATTAGTGTTATCGTCTAGCAGAACCTAACTGCAGGAATAAAAAATCTTGCAACCAGGCAGGTGCTTTATTGCAGAAGGGGCAGGTGATATTTCTTCTGCAATAAAATAACCTTACCTGTTTAATAGCATTTGTTAGATACACTAACCTGTCCCTGTTTTGTTGTGGGCACTGCCATCTTCTTTTGCTTAATTTCTTGCTTCCAGATCTTATAATACCTGGATACCCGGCACAACCCTGGCATCATAATGAAGAATGCGATAAGGCAGGTAAGTATCTTTTATAACAGAAGGGACGTCCCTTTTTGTGATAAAGACCTGCCTGATCACAAGTTTTCAAAGAAGAAATATAGTTCTACTACACAGCAATGTATGTACAGGGGTGACTAAACCCTGCTAGAATGCCATTTTAGTCCTGTTCAGGCCCTGCTACAACCTGTCAGTGCTCAGACACCAAGCATTTGTCTTTGGTTGATTTATATTCTTATTTCCAATGTCTGAATCAGATTACAGAGCTGTATTATTAGTTTCCAGCCTCTTCACAAAATCAGTGTTTATTGCAGATCCTGCGCTGCTTAACTAGAGTTTATGATGAGCAGAGTCGTTTCCTTCATGCACTGCTCCAGTCACACACAAACTTGCCTCATTTTTCATCCTCACACATTGCAGAAGGGATCACTGAGAAGATTCTGTCTAAAAGAGTAATTACTGAAATGAGGTTTTGCACATATATGCTGAATAATTCAGTGTGCTTATTTTCCAGGGGCTGATAGTATAGCTGCCCTGACATTAATGTTAAAGATGCAAGTTTCGAAAATGCAATCAGTTTGCAATCAATATTTGGTATTTCTGTGACAGCCCTTGACATAATTACCTGGGTCATGTGGTTTAACTGGTGTTCGGTCATGCAGTATATAGAAAGAGATCCGTCTTACCCCTAATTTTTAGCATACCAAATGATTTAATACCACAGCCATCTAGTTCTTCCTCAACAGCTGGCCTTTAATATACATTACCCACAGCTTGTTTATTTTTTTTATAAAAATGTATCAGTTTTTCATTTGAGTTTTTTTTAATTATTAACAATCACATAACAGGACTGGTAATAGGTGTTCTGGCCAACTGTTACCAATTTTAATGGACATATGAAGGTGTATGCCTTATCCCTGGAGATTTTCATTCTTGGAAATTACTCTGATTTTCAGTTCTGACCATCTGGACCATGAAAGCAATCTTTTCTATGTTGCAGATTCAATTTTCATACTCTGACAGTAAAGATTAAAAAGTTTAGTTCGCTTCATGTTCAGAATTGTAGCTAAAGTGGTTCTCCAGACAATTACTTTCCATGTTAGGCAAAGCCATATTGGAATGTTATTACTCTTTGCATTGCTGTTGAGTTTTTCCCACATTCCCTGCAGTACAGAAAGTGACAAGAATCTCTATCTCTAAGAGCAGTGGTCCCCAACCTTTTGCATGTCACAAATCACTAAATGCACATACTCCAGACCACACATGCACAGGGAGCCGTGTGTCACTCAAAGGGTCGGAAACTTTCCTTTGTGAGTTCATGTTGCCAGGACCTGCCCACTCTGTGCCAGCGATGTCTGCGGGAGACGTGGTCCTTCTCCTGACCCTACTGGTGGGTGAACTGGCCAGAGCTGGTGGCCACCTGTCAGACGGCCAGGGCCCACTAGTTGGGGGCCACTGTCTAAGAGGAAAGAGACAGCAATAAAAGCATTTTTGTAAATGTAATACAAATACTTTAGGAACAAACGGTAACACACTACAATCTAAATTTATATCAGTGACACGTGGTAATGCAAAATAAAGCAAAACTAAACCTTCAAAAACTATGACCAGACAGGTCCCTTTATTGCAGAAAGGAACAGTGATGTACCTTCTGCAATAAAACAAACTTGCCTGCCTAATTGCACTCACCTGTCCATGCTCCATCGTGGGTGCATCCATTGTAGTCCAGTCTGTTTTCAGGCGTCAGATCTTTGACCATTGCGATTGTCCAGGCTGGGATTATATAACTACTGCACGCAGTAACCCTGGTGCATGCTGGGATACCTGGTATCCTACACTAAGCTGTGCATGTGAAGATCAGTGTACTTGGATAAAAAGATTGTGAACAGGCATGTAAATACGTTTTATTGCAGAAGGGACACTCTTACCAAACAATATCTGTTGATATATAAATATCAGAGCTTTGTCCTGTGCACTCCTCTTAGGGTGTCTTTAATGCCCCAGTTCTACAGAATTAATTAAAGAATAGAACAGGGAGGGAATTTTGAGAGTTGAGCAAACGACAACAGACAGGAGTGACACTAGTCACTCTACAAAACTGCTGGATCTTGTCAGTCTACAACAGGAGCTGAGTGGATTTCTGCAAGAGGTTTCTTTCTGTACTTGCAGGATACGTATGGGATAAAACATGGGTATTTGTGTATATATTGCAGATATGTGCTTTGTTTAATTTTGCCTTGATGCACACTTCACTATCTGATTCATTCTGCTACCATGGAAAAGGAAATCTCTTGGCTAAACAACTCTCATCACATTGTATCCATTCACATGGGCTGTTAGAGAATTGGTGACATGATAAACAGTTGATTTTTACTCCTTTGTAGAGTATGATTCATGTGTGTTTTCCTAGAATTTGTGTGAATGTTCCCAGTTCTCTTACAGCAAAGTTTGCTTTTTAGCACAAGGATTAACAAATGTATCTGCAGGGAATCTCGAGCCAAGTGACGATGCACGTTTGTGACTCCAAGGAGCGCAGTCTCATTAGTTAAAGTGATGTTTGTATTCATTAAACTGTCAGCCCTGCTAATTTTATCAGTGGCACAAAGATTTTTCTTTGGACAAAAACAAACAGAGAAAAAGCTTTTAATGAAATCGTCCTTTCAGACGTTGTGTTTTAAAAGCATGTTGGGCTGGTTCAGTCCCGGTAGGGGCCTAAATTGCTTTGTTTATTCCAAAATAGAATTTTTTGATTGAACAGGGTAATGTACCATGCTTCCTGCACTGACTGCTTTTTCAGAATATAAAGAGCACCTGTCACACATGTAAAAGGGGGGGATTTGTAGTGTGAGAGTATTAGAGAGACACTGTAAAAGTAATAAAGAAGTTCAACTTTTAAAACTGTGACATGCTACAAAACTAGATACAAAGAGTGGAGAATAAAAAAACAATATTACAATGTATCTATAGCCAAAACCTTTTTAGTTGTTTTATATAGAGTATGGAAGGATGAGAACTGACAAATTTTACTGCAGTTGGAAGCTCTGTTGCAGAGATTTTATCGCTTCCTATCTGGAAGTTGTCACCAGGACAGAAAGGAAGGGGAATTATTTCTTACAGAAACAGAGAAGAAATAAAAACTTTTTTTTTTTAAGTTAAAGTGGAACTATAATGTAAATATCCCCTTTGACTAGATTTGACTAAAATATTACTTTTAGGAGCAAAATCCTTTATTAAAAATACAACAGGGAAAATAAGTATTGAAAATAGGTATGTAGGTATTTGTTTAGATTTCTTTGTATGTGTGGATTACTTGGGTTGTTACTGACATATGCTCAATAGCACTGTGTCAATAGCCTCATTGGAAATATATTTACTGGGAAAAAGTTTGAAGTGTTCAATACTTTTTTTACCCGCCGTAAGTATCTGAAAGGGATAAGTAAATTAGTTTTATTTTTCATAAATGAGCTGGCTAGCAGAATGCTGGAATTAAAACCACACTTTGAGGAGAATGTTTCTTTGATGTGTAGACAGAACTAGATAAGTCTCTAATTGCTGAGTAAACAAACCAGGAAATCTGTACTGGTAAATGAGATGACAGTAAGCAACAAAATGCGTTTTCCCGATGTATACACCACTAAATAGTATATGACCCAACCAGGTAATATGGCTGCTCTTTTAACACAACTATCATGAAAAACGTTGTTTCTTTTCCCACACATATTATATTACAAAGTTTTTTTTACTATATGTTGTGCCGACTGTGATTCTGATTTGGATTTGTTGAGTTGTTGCCTGTTCCCCAAGATTTTTGCTCACTTCCTGCCTGGGAAAAAAGGTTGTCCCAAGTACAGAAAGCAATGGAAACTCTCTCTAACAGAGCCCCTGATAGTGTTAAATCTTCAACTGTATTGTCAATTTAACAATTCTATCCAAAACTATACAAAAAAATTGGTTTAGATACATGGCAAACAGGTAATTGAAAGAAGGCTTACAAAGTCTGTGCTTAATACTCAATAACAAATTAAACATTTCCAAATAAAAAATGTGGAAAAAAAGCTGGTTTGAACAGGTATCCCAGAATGCCAATACCACTGAAATATTTTTCAATCAAATGTAACATAATTTGTGATGTTGGATTGTGGTCTCCATTCAGCCCTGCTACATGTTTTTTCCAGCAGTCGATTAACCCCTGAGGGAGGGGGGAGGAAGTGTATGTATGTGTGTGCATGGGGGGTGGTTGTGGGGCTGTAAATAGAGCAGCAAACCTATCTTATGGAAACTGCAGGAGTTATAATCTGTTTGAGAAAGCCATTGTGACTGTACTGATTCTACGGTAATCATCAACACAGACAAGCACCATTCTATACAAGTCCTGGCCTTGTCAATGTTCTGAAGGTTTTAGAATGCATTGTACATGCAGAACAAAGAGCCAATGAGCCATCACAGAAGGGGACAAGAGCGCTTACATTCAGGATGAATACATTCGATCTGCATGAGAGTAGAAAGCACATCCCTTTCCAATGTTACCATTTTTATCATCAATATAATATGTGTAATGTGTAACAGTTACAGGTTACCCCTCAGGGAGAACAGGAATGCTGCAAACTATAATCAAGGTTTCAGCAGCTGCAAATACACTGACATTTCAAGATTGCATCTAAAAAAGTATATGACAGTGTAAACAAACGTCAAATTCAGTTACTATGTGGTGTACAATGATCATAAAATAAACTAGGTTCCACCCACGTTCTCCCATGATAGTCTATAGTAGGGTCGGTAAACTTTTTGGGCTACTAGGCCATTTCGGAATGTCAAGAAGGCACACTAGGCCAGAAGAAACAAGGTATCCAAGGAAAGGTTTTTTCCAAACGTGACTGCAAGCGAGCAGCCTCAGTCTTCCGCATATCCGCAGTGTAGTCTCTGTACGTGTGCGCATGCTTGGCATCGAAATCGAACGCTTGGTGTCCTTGCACACTAAACACAGGCTTTGTTGCTGTGTTGGACGAAGAATAATTGGTCAGTCCATTCGGGGTTGAAGGCACGACGTTCAAGGTCAACCTTCCAGGGACTGGTAGCTGCACGTTGCTTCTGCTCTTTAGGCATAGGAATTGGGGTTACTGTGTGGGAACTCGCGATAACATGACAATTCAATTGGGCCGGATCTAACAATAAGTAACTAGGGGGGCGTTAGGCCGGACTGGAATACTGCGTAGGCCGTATCTAGCCTAAAGGCCCGACCAGAGGTTTGCCTACCTCTGGTCTATGGTCTCCAGTCTTTAATAAATCAGTCCCAATGTCTCCTTGTCCTTGATCAAAGAACTGTCCATACTGAACTAATTCTGCCTTACCATAATAATTGTAATTAGGAGAATTACAATTTACCCCTGTATAATTTATAGATTTGTGTCAGTCACTTCTTCCCTACTCTCTTATTTTACTGATTAGGATGATCACACTGTGCTGTACCTATCACCAGAAAGTTCAGCAGCTGGGTTTTCTGAGGATCCAGTAAAAAAAACTGCAATAATAATCACAGTGCAAGGGAACTGTAGGGGACCAACTGGCACATCTGCAATATTGATTCTGCAGTTACATGCTCTCAGAAATGGCATTGGTGAGATACCTGGATGATAGATTTGGGTACATATGGTAATTTTTACAATGTAAGAAAAAGAACATGTAAGATACAATATGGGTTAGCAGGGGTGGGAGGGGGTTTAATATTTAGTCAGAGAAATGCAACCTAATATAAACCTAAAGGTCATTTTTTCTCTGGGTATGAAAATATCATATTGTGTACACATTAGAAATGCCTGAACCACTGTGTGTTTGTCCCATTTGACCTTATGAATCCAGAGTTTAGTAATGTTGCCATATTCTCTATACTTCATCCACTGCTAGCATGAACTGAGTTTTATGGAAAAATAGCTTTGGTACAAAATTCTGAATGATTTAGAATTCTTTCTGCACAGCCTGACAGTAATTCTCTGGGCCATTGACATATTTATCTGCCTTTCAGTTGAGCTGAGCATTAGTGGCTGAGAGAATACACAATGTGTCACTGAGGCCGCTCAGGGCACAGGTGGACTTAAAGGACCCAGATTAGACAAAAAGCCTACTTGGTGATCTACAGTGACAATAACTCGACAAGTGAAAGGGTTACCGAAGAGCAACAAGACATCTCAGCTTCCTCTGTTCTAGTGACAGCTACTGCCTGGTAACCATGAGATACAAAATGCTTTAGAGGTTTTTTTTCTACTGTTATTGCATGAACCTTTAAAGTGCATTAGTCATCTCAGAGGTGTCTGTTTTGTCAGTGATGTCAGAAAACATAAAATTGTGGTATTGCTGCCGTCCCAAAACTTAATCCCAGCAATAAGCTGCTAAATGGTTTTACTTCTGTAGTGCTAACGCAAAATTAAACTTTCAATATTCACCTGTGTCAGTTTTTTCACACAGCACCACCATCTTTTTCTTTCTCCATTTCAGGATAATGTTCTGTCAGTTTGATTGCAGGCGTGTGTGGGAGTTCATTTGTTCCCACACACAGGGGTAGCTGGGGTTGGTGGTTTTCCTGGCAACCAAAGATGAATCTGCACATGTGGCAGATACCTGGAGTGATCAGACAGGTAAAAAAGATTATTGCAGTAGGGGCATCCCCTTTCTACAACCTGTCTGATTGTGGATTTTTAAAAGTGGAACTTTAATTTCGCTTTAAAGGGTGTGTGGTATCTGGGGAAGTAGATTTAAAGAATATGTGCTTCTTAAAATATTCTATTCATTTTCTTTCTGTATACCAACACCCTTTTGGATAGAATGGGAAAAGGTTAGAAAAGGCCTTGCTGCTATCTGGAGCTCCAGAGATATTTTCCCTCACCTCCTATTCTTGAGACAACCTTTTACCAGACAGGAAGTTTGGAAAAATCTGCAACAGTAAAAAGCTGACAGTGGTTCTAGAATTTGCCTTTAACAGAAATTATATCAGATTTTCTGTTGAAGAGTTTCCAGCACTTCCTGCCCTGGTGCAAAAACCTTCTATATCATAAGAAGTAAAGAAAACTCTCCAACAGAGCCTCCGACTGCAGCCTGCAGCTTTGACAAGAAGGAGACACGGCCACCTGAAAAGTGATTATAATATCTCTTCTATTGCAGAAGACCTCTCTTTGAAATTATTCACTTAAAAAAAAAGTGAGTTAAGGTAGTTCTCTGAATTCTGTCCTGACAGAATCCCTCAAGGACACTTACTATTCTCGGAGGATATTACACTGATTTCATGCCTACACAGAACACACAGTGCTACTGAACTGTTTCACAAAGAATGTGTGCTAATCAATAGTCCTTGGACCTACGGGGTTTGTTGGAATAACAAATCAATTGTTCATAAAAAATATATGCCATTTCTCAAGTGATCTGAAAGTACAATGGCCTTGTGTGACTGTGACATGATTTTATTTTCAATCTTCTTGGTTTATTAGTAAGAAAAAAAAAAACATCATATATGTATAAATAAATATATATATATATATATATATACATACAACTATATATATATATATATATATATATATATATATATATATATATATATATACAAGTCATATAATTATTTTTCATTTCAGTTAGCTTGAATACCTAAAATCTTGTCATTCTAGTGAGCTGACATCAAGCGTTAAGTGGGTGTTACTGCTGTGGAACTTCATAGGCCAAAGTTAGAAGTATGTAGGTGGAATTACAGGAAGGGAAAAGCTCTGAATAAGTTTGATGAATTTGCTGTGACTAGGAGAAATAGCAAAGGCAATGTGATGCCAGCACTTCCATTTTCCTTTTTTCTTACTAAATCTGAGAGTTTAAAACTTCATTAGAGACAAAGAGCTAAATCCACAGATGTGGAATACTGTATTACATGCCAAAATATTTTGATTTTTCTTTAGGCTGTCCTGAAATTTACACCTCTTTCCACACAGCACAGTCAGATTGATGAATACATTTTCCCTATTTAGAGCAATACAGCTGGGTATCATTCCTCTTTCCTTTGTCAGGGGAGCAGCAGACCAGTAAGCACGTTAGTTTATAATATAGTGATTTAGGAAACGTAATGTCATTTAGTTAGGTCATACAATGACTTTAAATTATGGAAACATGATGGAGGTGTAAAAACATAACCAACAAGATCCATACATCTGACAGGGATAAGAAAAAACCCATCTTATAGAACAAGGTTTGTAAGCAAAGGAAACACGTTTACCAGGCCTCCAGTTACATGGACCACAAATGCCAAAAAACAAATGCTTTTTATACCAAAATGTTTCCTTTTTTATTATTTTTTTAAAAAAAATAGGTGCTATAACATAGTTTAGTATAACACTTCTGATAGCTACATGTTCTTTGAAAAGGCCTAGACATCAAACAAAAAAGGGACAACTGATGAGAAAAGAGGGACAGAGGAATCTGGTTCAAAACAGGGACACATAGTTGAGCACTATGGATGTCAAGACATATATGTGTGTACTATAGGTGACAAGGCCAATCCAGAGACAAGAGGCTGATTGGTTTCCATATAGCTTCTACATAATGCAAAAACCAAGTAAGAAACTTTAGAGGAGGAAAGGCATATAATAAAGCATATGGAACATCAGTTGTCAGTTGCATCCACCTACGGATTCTTTGTCCTGGCTGCAAATTTGTGTTATTCCAGGGTTATTCAACCTGGACACAGGTGGATCCACAGCAGAGGGTGAATTTAAATTCTTAAGCAATTATTTGTAAAATGAAGGAATGATAAGGAAAAGACTTAATAAAGCTTTAGACAGTATGTGCCTTATAAAACCAAGTTCTCTGACAAGGTCCACATGGAAGGAAGGAAGCAAAGGAAGGTTATCCTTATCCTTTGATGGTTTGAGGGTAAGGGATTGCTCCATGAGTGGAAGAAAACCCTCTAGGACAGTAGTAATGACATTCAGATGAATAGAGAGTCTCAGAGTTCCTAAAACTGCTAAAAAGAAACAGAAGACAACAGTGGGTTTAAAATAAAGGCAGAATGGTTGTGAACCTGACAACGATTAAGTGACTCCACAAGAAGTAGAGAGGAAGAGATGCGCCCTTAGTGGTGTCTAGCAGCTAATCCCTTCCAAGCTAAGTTGGCCATGACAGTAAGGCACAAGTAATGCATACCAATAAGGAAAGCTTGCCCTGTATCTACGCAATACAGGAAGAGGCAATGGGTACAACAACATCTGCAAACACAAGACCAGTAGAAAAATGATCTCCATGGAAACAGAAAAGTGGTTAAAAAAAATGTTCAAACACACTAAATAACTACTGCAGAACAAGAACTCCAGGTACCTCAATCAGGCCAAGTTGTGGAAAAACAGGGGAGCCGAAGAGAGTACCCACAGCATCCTCAACTAATCACCAACGTAAAAGCAAATAGAACAATAATGCCACTTATGCTTTTAGGTGGATTGAACAAAGAGTACCTGTTTGATGACTGGTTGCCTCCTACTGATATGGGAGAGCTATCTGCTTGGGAAAACACAGTGACAGACCAACTTGGGTAGCCAGTCAGTTATACGTGTCTCATTTAAGAAAACTAACAGGATTTCCAAGGGATCCATGATAGGGCCGTTAAACCCCAACCTGCACATGACATTGCAGCATACATTACTTGACTGAGCTGGGGAAACTCCAATGATCCCTAATATCCAGCCTGTTACTCAGTCAGCAGTTGATTGAAGGTCCTTAAAACAAAAAAAAAATAAAGATTCTGGAAAAGAATGAGAGAACTTACATTTTGAATGAAAATAGAGGGGGAGATCGGTCACTAGCAGGGGCTGCCCCTAGATTTATTTTTGCCTAGTGTCATACTCCTGCAGGTGTAAGAGTAAACCCAATTTACAAGAACTATATCTGTGACCTCCAGTGGTTATAGAAGAACTGTGATTTGTGTTTCTTTTAAAGTATATTTTGCTATGTTTCCCAAGCATCTGGACTGGTGCATAGCCAGTTCTCATATTACAAAATCATTCTCCTAATTATTATAATTAATGTAATCACCGTTTGTAATAAAACAATAATTCTGAAGTAATGTTACGTGTCTCAAACATATGACCTTTTAGAGAAAGGGAATACAATTAGTACACATTGGATAATTGCTAAACTGGCAGTACAATTAACCAGCTCTAATGCTCGTTGATAAGAATTATGTGAGCTAATTATTGCAGTGTAGGTCTGCAGGCCTGGATTTGTAAATAGATGTATACCTTTTTACATCTGTTACAATGGAAGAGGGTCTAGAGGTCATAGAGCTGGTACTAAGTGTCAGAGAAAACATGGTAATTAAATGGAAATCAGTTCATAACAGGGTTTCGTTTAAGCAGTGAAACAACTATTCTGAATACAAAAAGAAACAATTCTTTTACTCCCAATACAATGAAGTGTAATCACCATGATGGGCTCTTGAGACTTCACTTGTGACAACTGTCGATACATCTAACTGCACATGACAAACCTAACATAACTTATTGGAGTTTTAAAGATGATTTTAAAATCTAATAAAACATTGGACATTCTAGCATAATCTTACAGCTTTCAGATATCTGTACCTTCAGTAAGGTCCTGTAATGACCAAAGGTCAAACATAATATTCAGTGATTGTAAAGCCACATAAAGCTATCAGTCACTGCAGACATACAACAGGGGATGGTGAAAACCTAAATGCATGCTATGAGAGATGGTGACAGAGTACAGACATACTAAAGGACATTTGATATTTCTTTCAGCAAGAACTGTTTCTAAAAACTATTAGGGAAAATAAATGAAAACGAAGAAAAAAATGTCAAGCACTAATAAATGTAACTACTGGAACCAACTATACAGATATTTTATTTCTTTTTACTGGTAGAATAAAAAACTTGGTAAGAGACACACATATTACTGTTTTCAGGGGCCAAAAAGGCTGACACAGGCTATAGCGCTGGAACAGAAGGAAAGTAAGAGACACAGAACGTCAGTGTCCAGATATCTCTTTATTTCAGGAAATTGGCCTTTTGATTTTTAAGAGGTTGCTTTAAAAAC
Organism: Pyxicephalus adspersus; assembly: GCF_032062135.1. NCBI lineage: Eukaryota > Metazoa > Chordata > Amphibia > Anura > Pyxicephalidae > Pyxicephalus > Pyxicephalus adspersus. The sequence continues at coordinate 8,085,493 of NC_092863.1, read as the reverse complement.
AGTCTTGAGTTTGCTTAGATACTGTATATAGGAAATGGCAAAATTGGATTTAGGAGTACGGAGGTTTAATTGTCTTCCAGTCCCCTGCAGTAAATAATTATTCTGGTTACTGCAGACGATTTCCGCCACTTAACTGTCTTGGAAATATACAACCTGCTGCTGGTACTGTCACCAGTGACATAAATCTACCCCTACTCTCCCAGCAGAGATTACAGCATCCTCCAGGAAATAAGCACAACTTACTTTATGGGATTGAAGATTTCAAATGTCTCCCAATTCTAATGTAATTTGTCTGAAGGTGAAATATGCAAGGAAGTTGTTGCTGGTGAATGAAGCATTTACTGCATTAATTTGCAACTATACCAATGTATAATGTCTAATTATAATATGGTTGGTAATTATAATAATGCTGGTCCAGCTCTTCCGTCTCTCTCTTCATCTACCTAGATAAGTAGCTGAAAGGTAAGACGCATAGGGAAAAACTATATAGCGTTGCTTGAGTACTAACTGTAAGTCTGCAGGGGCTGCTGACATTACATGAAAATGGCAGCACTAAGCTGCAGTCCCACAGCTTTTGGATATCTACACAGGAGAGACATATAATCTTGAGAAAGTTTTTGTCCGAAAATAATGGTACTGGGTATCATTTAGGTATTTTCATCAAGCATGCTCAAGAAAAAATGTCCCACACACATTCTCCAATGCATACAGTGGGCTACTGGACAAGGCTCCAGGTCAATTTATGGCTCCAGGTACAGAAAAAAGAGAAGCGGGCAACTTATACCCAGCACATACTCAAGTCATTAATTTACATTGGAGGTCCTGAATCCGGGACACAGCAGGTATATCTACTTAAGGTATACTTATTTAAGTATATCCACCCAATAGTACACCTCAGATTTGAAGAGCTATTTACATTTCATAACTAAAAGTGGGTGGAAATTGATACCTGTGTGTTGCCTTATAAGAACAGGTATCCTTCAAAGATTTTATTTCGCATTGCTATGGTAGATGTTCAGGCAAAGCATCTCTTTCATTGTACTGTAGCTCAGACCTCAGAATATCTCCTTATCTTTTGAATTTATAGAACTGCACTACAGCACTTCTCTTTGGTGGGAAATGTGGACTGCAGGTCTAGCCGTATCAGAGTGGAAAAGAGGTTGAGAATTGACAAATGCATTAACCAAGGGATCTACAAACATGTGTAGAAGGTGTGAAGAAGGAAGATATTCTTCTTAGTCATTGGAGAGATTCTGAGTGGGTTTGTTTTTATGAGTATCCTGCTGAGTTAGGGACAAACACACTTTGCTGTATTTCTATTACAAATGAATAATTCTATATGTCTGTGCCACCTATTTGTGTAATCCCTATATATAAATCCCCAAAAAAGTAACATGTTATTGTGTACCACTTGCCTGAGGGTATCTTTAGCCATCTGGTGTGGCCCTTCCTTTACTATGTCAGTATTTTTACTATAAAGTATAGATATTGCACTGGGTCAGTATAACCATAACCAGTGAGTATGACCATATAAAGTATACATAAACATTAACTGTAAAACACTGCATATATATATCTTCTTTCCTTCACACACAACATATTCTTAACACGACCCCTACACAGATCTTGCAGTTACATGGCTGTTGGATAAATCAGCCACCCATTTCCTCCTCTTATCCCCCCTCCTCTTGGTTTTCCATTTTACCACACCTCCTTTTTAAGGTGCCCTCTGAGGACCCAAACCACCCTCTCAAACAAACTTACTCTCCCCCCTACAACATGGGTGACTGGGAGGGAAACTCTTAACTCCAATTCTCTGACTTCCCCAATTCCTGTCTGAACCCCCTTTTAACCGTTCCCTTCTCCACCCCACTTTTCCCTCCCAGCCTATCCCTGACCTTGTACCTTTCACCAATCCTCATCTTTCTATCCCAACTATCCTTTGCTCCATCTAACCCCTGGTCATACCTGCTCTCCTCTTTGCTTCCTCCCTTCAGTCATTCCAGGCCTTTCTTTTAAGGTACTTGCCATAATCAGGTTGTGTTTCAGATACAAACAAATGCATATGGTGTGATATCCTGCATTCACTTAAACATTTACTGATTACAAAGATATTACCAGGAATGAAAGAGGACATTAGATTCTGGTATTTTAGATTCTGCCCTTCACAGTTCCGAAAATGCCTTCATGTAAAAAAGAAGACTAAACTATTTTGTAACAACAAGCCATTCCAAGGATCCAAAGAACAGCGATTAGTTATAATAACTCTTTCCAGTACAACATATTCTAGCAAGCAAACCTGCATTATACAAGGACCTTTATGATGGCATACAACTAGCTAATATTTAAATATTAGGATTAAAAAACAAACACTAGTAGTTATTTTTTATCCCTGCATATAAGCTTTATACTGGTGTGAGGCTTGGATTAGGGTCATATCTTTTGTGAAATGTTCATTTTATGCATGAGAAGTATTGAGTGTTTAAGGACAAATGTACACTGTTTTCTATAAAATATTCATGAATAACCCCATTTAGGAGAAACATAAACAGCAGAACCTAATTATAAATCTGTAATACTGTGTGCGGTTCCAGATCTGTGTTATACATCTAAATCAGCACATTGTGCTCCGTTCTGGGAGAATCATAATATTGTAATTACTTCCTAGTTTCAATGATATTCTTTATACAGGTCAATTTAAGTCTGCAGAAAATGATTGCTGTGTGTATTCGATATACAATCCTCTTTCATATTTCAATAAATGTAATAAGGTATCCTGCTCTCTGTTTACTATAGTAAATGTAAAAACACATCCGTATTATGGTCTGTGTCACCTGACAAGTGCTTTGAAAATGCTTCTGTAGGTTCCAAAGAAAAAAATGGTGAATATATTGTGTTTGTGTGTACTAATATAAATATGAATTTTATACTTTATGAAGCTGACTGACCACAGAGCTTGTGTAAGAGCAAAACAGGGAATTGTCCTTTTTTTGTTCCAATAGAAGATGAATTAAGGCAAATTTACCATTTAGAGATTATGAACACCAACATTGCTAACCTCATTGTACAGAATACCGATTGTATGGATTTAAATCTGATGTTTGGTATCAGTAGATGCAGTCACACAGCTGAAACAATCATACAGATAACACAAATACTGAACACCTGAGCCGTATACTCATTCTGGCTCAAGGATTCAGAAAGTATTTAGGGTAGGCAGAACACCAACCAAACAGATCAGTAATGAAACATTAAATAATTTTTCTGTAGAAGTTCCACTTTACAACATTTGATTTTTACTGACATGGATCTTTCAGCTACACGTCACTGGTCCATGTTGACCACTTAGCCATCTTCCTGTGGATATTTTCTTGGCAAGACACAGAAACTAGTGTTTTTTGTCAAGCCTTTCTTCCATAACAATTTTCTGGAAATGCAAAGTATCAGTCTAGTACAACATCAATAAATTTTTCCATTAGGTTTTTAAGAGAAGATTGCTTTCAAGAATGTAGATTATCCCTAAAGCCACAGTCCTAGTGGGTGCTGAACCCAAGAGCACAATGGTGCAAGTTTAAAGTATAAAGCATCTGGCTACAGTGTTTACCATTTACGAGCATGGACCAATATAAAATGTTCACATAATAAAAAACGTTCTATCTAGGCAGTGGCAAATTAACCACTGCCTTTAGATCGCTACATAAATACGGCCAAACTTACAAAATTATAGTAACAGAGAGGGTGCAAAATAAACCCCACTAACTGTTCATTCTTTATAGAGTTGATACTTACCCATTTTATGTTTGTCAACTTTATGTTGCATTTATAGGGGGGGGGCGGGGGTTAAAATTCTCTTTTTAGAAACTGTACAAATAGAAATGCGTTGGCTGGCATTGCCATTGCATGCTCTCATATTGATCCTCTGTTTTGAGCACTTTCCAAGTCAGTGACCATGAAAAGGCCTGCAGCTAAAATAGTTGAAGATATGTCAAAAATCCTGCACGTTTGTTTTGGGTAATTTATTCTAGAAGTATTGAAGTAAGTCGGCTATAAAACTAGTGTTTTTAAAAGGAGAGGTCAGCGGTCTACATGCCTGCCCCTGCCCTGACGTTTGTTATCATTTTGCCATTCTCCTTCTTACAAAGATGACCCATCTGTAAACACAGCCATGCCCCTATTGCCCTGCAATAATTTCAGGTATGGCTCATTTTTCTCTTTTCCCTTTTGTGAAATGATTCTTCTGCAACTCCTTTACTTCCGCAGAGAATAAAAATAACATGGATGGATTTGAAGAAAAGCATTCAAGCCACATTACTGTTGGCAGTTTATATAAAATGTCAGAATGACATGCACACACTGTCATAGGAGACGGGAAGTTAATGCAGAGGATGTGACTTTGGGAGGACCTTGTCATGTTTGCTTGTCTGGAAGATGTTGAGTGACCTGTTTGGGTGAATCAGGTTGCTGTAAGATTAAAATCAGTTTGACAATGGCTGACTTCTAACACATGATACTGTCATCTGCGGGATGATAGAAAATAAGATACACACCGCAACCGCAGGTCCAGCTGCAATAAACTGCCAACTAGGGAGCTCGCTGTAATTAGTTATGTGAATGATACAATTATATACAGCGGGATTCAATAAATACTTACTAACTTGAAGACCTGTGGTTCTTAGTAATGAGTTTGCTAGCCATTACTGATATTACTTCTGTGACATGGTGTGCTCCCTAAGCACTCAGTGACAACCTAAATTGTCCTCAGTAAGTCCTGAATCCTTAACGGAACTCGCTGTTTCACACTGACACAAGCTAGCTGGGTAATTTAAACTCATTCACTTGTTCTTAGTGCTGGCAGCAGCATAATAAAACATGCAAGGGTCCCTTTGATAAAATTCAAAAATAAACTAAGTAAAGAACAGCCAGGAGGTAAACCCAGCGACATGGCCTATCATAAGGTCACCCAGGTAAGTTCTGTCTGCTGCATTAGGCAGAGGTAAGCCAGTCACAAATTCCACTCTGCAGCCTAAATTATAGAGCAATGCCCACTGTATGTTATACTGTGTATGATATTGTATGTATTGTATTTCTTATTAAAGTAAAGAAATAAATATAAATGGTAAAAACTAGGAGGAATTACACTCCTCAAAATATACCATTCACTCAGGCAGTGTCCAACACACTCTCCTATGTAACAGACGGGACAAATAGTGATACCGGAGGAAGTCTTTTACAACAGCCTTTCATTTCCAAGACATGCATAGTTTTAAATTACCAAATTTAAAGGCTGTTTGTGGATCTTCATCAAAAATACATATGGTCAAGCCAATTCCAAGACCCCTTTTTCACTCCATGTCACGATTGCAAGGGGGTATATTGCTAAATGTAAGGTCACCCACTAATGAGACGGCGCTGTGTAACACCAAAATGTGGCAAAGTTGTACCTGGCTCACACCTTTATATGTACACATGTCTCAGACACAATATTCTGACAAAAGATTGTGGGCATCTGAGTATTGATTCTACACTGTATTGCAAAAAAATATTTGAACGCCCTCAGAATTATTGACTTCAGTGTTTCCAGTTCAGAGCATTGTTAATGTTACAGCATGCAAATAATGTCCTTAACTTTGTATGAACAGTTTAGGGAAGGTGATTTCCAATTTCAAGTGACCTGCAGACAGTGCTGACCCCCATTGAGCATATGTAGGATGAACTAGAACACTGAATATGATCCAGATCTTTTATTCAAGATAAATACCTGACCTGACAAAGGCCAAAATGGCAAAATTTCCACTGACACATTTCAAAATCTCTCAATTTAAAGCTGAAAAATAAAGATGAACGCCAACGTAATGGTTTTAGTATAGAAGGTCCAACAAGTTTATATATTTGGCCAAAAAGTGAACTTGAATAATCATAGCATGAGGCTCCGAGCTGTATTCGTCGAGCGCAGGGGCTGCATGACAGGGGGAAGGCCTAGAGCAGGTTTGGAAGGCGTTAATTGTAAGTAGTCAGCTAGGGGGAGAGGGTGAGCTAGCGTGGTGAAAGGGGGCTAGGAGGAGAAATGGTATGTAAGGGCTTAAAGGGGGTGGATCGGAAGTGGGAGGCCCTCTTTTAGAAAAGGAAAGTTTCTGTTCGGACGCAGGTAGGAGAATGTCATCTTTAGAAGGCCTCATGACCCAGCTTAGGGAGGTGGCGGCTTCACGTGGTGAAGCCTGGCTGCAAGATAGGATAGGGAAGGTGCTGGGGGGGCTGCTGTGAGCTCCCCCTTTAGCTAGGTTAGCAGGGCTATGACCTTGGAGGCATAGGCCTCTGGTGTGCCCCAGCCCTGAGGTTTTTTCAAGAGGTCAGTGCCAGAGTGGGGGCCCCTATAGGGACCCTCCTACTCAGACTGCCAGGGTTGTCAGGGCCATGGGCAGTGCCAGGCTAGGGGGCAGCCCCAGATCCCCCAGGAGTAAGACCTGCAGGTGGGGCCCCGGCGGAGGACTGCTATCCAGGAGGGGGCCTGAGGCTGCCAGGGGGCGCAGCTCCCTTACTACTGTGCAGGCCACCTCTGTCTCAGAGGTCGTGCCCATGCTATGGACCGGAGTTCATTGGTGGATTCAGGCCCCGCGATTCAGTTGTTGACACACTTAGTTTTACGATGTTTGCAGCATAATATTTTCCTTTTTGCCCGGCACATTCCAGGGGTGCTCAATATTGTGGCTGACGCGCTGTCTCGTTTTCAGTGGGACAGGTTTCGAGTGCTGGCGCCGGAGGTGGAGCACCACGGAATGGCTTGTCCGGAACATTTATGGAGCATTGTGACTGGATTGTCAGCGGTTTAATTCAAAGGTCGGTGAGGTTTGGCTTTTGCACGGTTGCTTTTATTTTGGCTAGCCTTAGATTTCGCGGCAGGGGTCTCTAGGGCGGTGATAAGTAGAAAGATGGCCGGTATGGTCTTTTGGTTTAAGCTGCATGGGTGGCGGGAGGGGCCTGAGGTTATAGGCGGCTCCCCCGGTATCCTTTGATCCGCTGCGAGGCTTGGTTGGTGTATTGGGGAGGGTCTGTTCCAGGATTTATGAATACATTTTATTTAAAACAGCTTTTGTGGTTGCATTTTTAGAGGCTATGCATCTGGGAAAATTAGTCAGTCCTGCCAGGAACAGAGAGGGTGGGATTCTGAGGCAGGATCTGGAGTGTTCCTCGGACAGGGTGAGTTTTCCTATTAGAAAGTCCAAAGCAAAACAGTGCAGAGGTTTTCGGGTGGTTGTGCTTCGATTGGGGGGTTCGGTGGAGGAATTTCTGGGTGTTCGATCAGCTGCAATGGGGCTTTTGTTTGTGCATGCTGATGGGTCCTTTTTATCCTGGTTTCAGTTTGTGGCAGTGTTTCGGCGCTGCTTGGCCAAGTTGGGTCTGGATGGTAAGGGGAATTCTTACCATTCTTTAAGAATTGGGGCAGCCACGGAGGAGTGTTTGGGGGATGAAGTCATTCAAAGGATTGGTAGGTGGGAATCGAGTTTCGGTTGAATTAGGCCTCATTTGATGTGATGTGCTTGAGAAATGCGGGGGGTTTGCAATTGATCCTGGTGTGGGTGGTTGTGTTGGGGGATTTTGGGACTGGTACTTGTTTTTCTTGTTTGTTTTTCCTTGCCTGGTATGCATTGTTGGGCACTTGTATGTGTAATGGGGAGCGAAGAGAGCTGCGGTGAGGCCGGACGGACGTCAGCTGGGCCTTTCCAGGAAGGAAGCTCTGGTTTGATGGATCGGGGTATTTTAGTGATCCATGCTGGGGGGAACAATTTGGGTAAGAGATCTATGCGTGACCTTATTAAAGATATTAAGGTGAATTACTTAAGACTAAAGATGGAATTTCCTGCCGTAGTAGTGGTGTGGTCTGACATAGTGGCCAGAACTAATTGTAGGGGGGTCAGGTCAGTGGAGAAGGTGAATAAAGTCAGGGTTAAGGTAAACAGGGAGGTTGGTAGGTTTGTGAAGCGCAATGGCGGCATTGTGATACGGCATAATGAATTTGAGGAGGAAACGTGGTGGTACCTTAGGCGGGACAGTGTTCATTTGAATGCTGTGGGGACGGACATGTGGTTCCTGGGGATCCAGGACAGCATTAAGCATGTCCTGCGGGTGTGGAGGAGTGCTCAGGTGTGAGATGTCGCTCCTGAACTCTGTGGCGGTTGAGGTTTTGGAAGGCAAAGATCCTGTGCATGGTTTGTGGCTGGGGGATCCTCTTTGGTAGGGTCCACCCCAATTTATGGTAAAGGATGGTCATGGCCCCTGAGACCTGTTGTGAAGTTGCCTAAAGGGTAACTTACTGGTGGAGCGGATTATGCCTTCTGAGACCTGCAGCCTGGTTGGTTTGTTACTTGGGGAAATTTGAGTCTGGTTAATTGGTGGGTAATGTTATGATGGTTATGTGTAATAATTGGAATATTTGATTATTAGATTTGATTGGGGGTTAATTTTGTTACTTATTAATCGTGAAAGTTTATTGTAACATGGGGTTATTAGTTAATTATTATTTATTGGGATACTTATATGTTAATTGTTATTTATGGGTTTTTATATGGTTATTTAATATTATGTTTAATAAATGGCTGCTTGCCAGCCATTAAGTGCATATTGGTGTCTGTGTCATTAATGGGTATGTTTGGTTGGTAAGCAGGGTTGGGGGGTTTGGGGTTGGTGTTTTCATTTCAAAGCTGGGATTGATGGTCCGACCTCCCCGAGGCCCAGAGCTGTAAGCATTAAGCACAGGGGCAGCATGACAGGGGGGGAAGGCCTAGAACAGGTTTGAAAGGGGTTTAGTTTAAGTGGTCAGCTAGGGGGAGGGAGTGAGCTAGCGTGGTGGAAGGGGGGTAGGAGGAGATATGGTATGCAAGGGCTTAAAGGGAGTAGATCAGAAGTGGGAGGCCCTCGTTTAGAAAAGGAAAGTTTCCCCGCTCGCACTCCCTATTGGCCAGTAGGTGGGTTAGGCATGTGGGTCTTTGGCGGTTGGAGTTTTGGAAGGCAAAGATCCTGTGCATGGTTTGGGATGGTTTGTGGCTGGGGGGTCCTCTTTGGTAGGGTCCACCCCAATATATGGTAAAGGATGGTCGTGGCCCCTGAGGCGGCTCTGGATGGCTAGGGGCCTGTTGTGGAGTTGCTTAAAGGTTAACTTACTGGATTTTGCCTTCTGAGACTTGCAGCCTGGTTGGTTTGTTACTTGGGGAGATTTGAGTCTTGGAATTGGTGGTAAATGTTATGATGGTTATGTGTAATAATTGGAATATTTGGTTATTAGTTAGATTTATTTAGGGGTTTATTTGGTTACTTATTATTTATGAAAGTTTATTGTAAAGTGGGGTTATTAGTTAATTAATATTTATTGGGTTCTTTGTTAGTTATTTATGGTTTAACTGTTGGTTATTTATTACTATGTTTATTAAATGGCTGCTTGCCAGCCATTAGTTGCATATTGGTGTCTGTGTCATTAATGGGTATTTTTAATTGGTAAGCAGGGTTGGGGGGTTTGGGGGTGGTGGTGTTTTTATTTTAAAGCTGGAGTAGATGGTCATGCTCTTGAATATACAATGTTCAGGACAGGGGGTTTACTGTACATAGAAATCTTTTGTAAAACAAAAACTTTTCTATTGAACCTTGCACCTAAAATCAACATTCAGCCTTTTTTTGGGCTTCCTTAATAATTCATTTTTGTGCAGGCCCTTTTCTTTTTAATGATGTGCAAATGCAAAATGTAGGTCTGTAGCACATTTTGAAACAGAGGCTTTAATTTTCAAATCTCTTTGTATAAAATCAATTCAATCTTTGGATCTTTACCAATGTAATTAAACTTCCCTCTGCACCGGAGTCTATTTTGTTGGGAGGAAAAGACAGGTCAATCTAATTGGGACATGTTTCATTTTCAGGAATCTGAAAAGGGGTTTAACCAGGTGCAAATGACTTCAATTTTATGGTGGGTGACTGGCATTGCCACACTGTATTGACATTCAATCAGTCAGTCTGACAGCTGAAGGTAGCGAGGTAGAAACCTGTCCTACTTCATTCGTTTCATCCCTGCAGTGGAAAGACGCAGGGCTTCATTCCAGAGTGTTTCAAAGAGCAGAAAGAAATCTTCATTCAGTAGCATTCAAGTTTGATAAAATAATACAAATTGAACAAAATGCTAAGTGCAAATGCACAGTACTTGAAGTCAGAATCCATCTTTTACTGGTTTGGCATCTGCAATATGAATTTGGATTGGAAGCTTTGATTTTCTGTGTTCTATGCTTTGCACTTATGTTTCTAATGTATTCATGAAATAAAAAGACTCAGGAACTCAGAACAGAAATCTACACACAATACCATTTACTATGAAGGAGTTTTATAAATGACGCCTTTTCTCTGACGCATACACGGCTCCTCTGTAAATATCAGAGTGGGCACCATTTGTACAGAGTTGGAATTTTTTGTTTATAAGAGTGCGTCACATCACCAAAAGAAGTATACACGCTAAAATACTGTGGTAATCAAGACAGATTTCGAAACTTTATAGAACATCTACACTCGGAAACATCATTAGGAATGCCGCCGACCGCGAAAAGCCATCCGAATAATTTATCTTTTTTATCTAATCAGTGAGCTTTGGCTTTACTGAAGGTCTGGAATATTGTCCCTGACAGCATTGAAAAAGCCTGTACATCTGCAGACTACATGCAACTGGCGTGCCATCTCTGTTTCTAATGAGCACGCCCACATTCAGAGTAATCTTCCAAACTAGAAAATATATGTGAAAGAGACCCTGTCACCAACCAAAGCAGAGAAAATCAAGCATTTAAATGCTTACTTGCATTGTTTTTATTTCCATGAATACTTTGATGACTGATATTTTAAGTTCTTACTGTTCATAATTATTTTCTTTCCATTCTCCTACTATTTTTCACTTTTTGTTTACTTCTTTAGTGTCACACATCCCACCTCGATTGCTAAGGCTACGTACACACGTCAGATGATTCTCTTCCGATAATCACCTCAGGGCTGATATCGGACGAGAATCTGGCGTGTGTACAGCGCTACGTAATTTGTTGTTCCTACAAGCGTCCTGGCGGATTTACGAACAAGGAAAGATCATAATGAAAGTGAAGGGGAGAGAGCACAGTGGGGTGCTGCTCTGTCGTTCTCCCCCCTCCCCTCTACATAGAGCAGAACGGCACTGTATGTACAGCACTCATTCATGCATCATGCAGTCTTTTGTTGTTGGAAAAGCTCGTGAAAGATCCTTTCCAATGACAATTATTAATATTACACTATGGTATTGTGGTGGTTAGTGGGAAGCATGTCTCTTACTTTGCTGGCCAGTGAGAGGAATGTCACCCCTACAGATAGCCAAAAAAGATCATTGGTGTCACATACTGACCTGAGAGGCACACACTGCTCATCGCTCAAGGAACCCTGGTTGGGAAAAGCTGATGTAGGGTAAAAAAAATTAGAATTGAATATTTTCAACCATTTGCATGAATCCTATATGCACTTTGGTTGTGTTTGATTGATCCGCTTTAATTACATACATATCTACATCAGCAGGACCTGTAAATGGCTGCAGAATTTGGCAGAGTGCTCTAAAACTTCCCTTAAATGATGTGTATAATTGCTTCTTATGCCCACTTTAAATATAAAGTGCTGTACATATGTTTAAGTGTCTATAAATAAAAATAAACATCTGCAAGAAAGACACGGAGTATCAGCAGCAAGTGCAAACACTGCATTAAGTTGACATCCTCCTGCCTCTTCTTTAATAAATATGTGTGTTTAGCAGCTAACTGCTGTCCTGTTCTACAGATAAATCTACTGCAGATTCAGCACAAGGGACAGAGAAATTATGCTGTGCATATCTGAAGTTCCAGGAACTGTGTACATGGATAAAGGAAACTAAACTGATATGTTGTGTAAAATTACAGTGCTTAGCAAAAAGCTACAATTTACAGGTGGAAGGGGTGGAGCTAAGTATAGGGGATGGGCTTATATAAATAAAAGCAGGGAAAAAAGGAGTCTGTCCCAAGCAAAAGCAGCATGTAAAAGAAAAGTAGCATTATAGTGTCACCATTTTTCTGGCTGTAGGAAGGTACAGTAAATGCCTAGTGCAGAGAGAAAGCCGAAAATGTAAAGCTGAATTCGTTTCACCTTTTGAATCTGGCGGGGCATTATTGCAGAAATGAACAGGTGATGTCCCTTCTGTAATAATTATTCTTACCTGCCTGATTGCTTCAATGAACTGCCAAAGACACTGAGCTGCACATAGATTGATTGCTAGGATATCTGGCTTCCTTTACACCTGCCAAGACTTATTTAACCCCGCGGAGTGGACCCAGGCAATCAAGCTGGACAAAGATCCCATCTATGAAGAGAAGAAAGAGGAAGATGGCAGCACTTTACAACAGTAGCTAGGGACTGTCAAAGTGGACCAGGGGTCATGATTACCATTCAAATGACCATAAATGTTTACAATCTGACTGTACATTCTAGAGCTACCGACAAAGTCTAAGGTCCTGCCTGTTTGAATACAAATTGAATAAATAGGTTAAGTAGGTCATCATAGTACATAATTTTGCAAACATTTATGGAGATTGTACAGTTGAATTGTAGTTGTTAGGGGGAATGTCTGCTTGGTACAGATACAGCAGTAAAGGTCCAAAACGTTTGAACAAATTACTATTCATAAACAGAACTTTTCAGGAGGAGATAGAGAGGTGGGGTACCTATGGCAGTGTTAGAAAAGGTCAGGGACTGTAGTGTTGTCTACAGCAGGGGGTTACATTGTTAACATTATTATCTGTGTTTGGTGAAGCAGTCTGCTGTGTGGATTGTGGGACAGGAAGTCAGCTTTGTGCAGGACATTGCCTTTCTGGACTAAGCTAAATATGTTCTTAATGTTAACAGTTGCTGTAAAATACCCAACAGGAATTTTTCCAGCATGGAGTTTGTTTTCCTGCATTTATAAGCACAGTCTAAATACATAATGATGAGTTGCCTGGCAGTATGCAGGACTTTGGATGGTGAGGATGCTTCAAAAGGGTTGATGAGATTGGTTTTGTGTTCTCTACAAAACACTGTGGAATGCCAATGTATAAATAAATAAAATGCAAACATAAAATTCAATTATCTTGGATCTCTGGTTCATTGATGCACAAGGCAGTCCTTTCTATCAGGAGAAAGTCTCATTCTAAATTCAGGTAATCTAGCAGCCAAGCAAATCCTTGTAATCTTAAAGCCAACCTTTTTTATAGTAAAAAGGCCAAAACGGGGGAAGGGTTGCTGCAACAACATTTCATTACCCTAAAATAGAGTACTTCTGGTTAAATAGGTTAACCCTGATTCTTGAGAGCCTAAAGGTAAGTCATTTTTATCATCTGCCTCTTTGGAAACAGGAATTAGGTTTGCCAAATAGAGCTAGTGACAGGAGGGTTATTTCCAGGTAGTAATAGCTTTCTTTATTGATTTGTATCACCACCATTGCTACCTTATTAACATCTTCTCCTTTCCAGTTTGATTATTAGCTTGTTACTTGTCCCTTGGGATGCCCTTGTGGTGCTACAACAATTCTAGTACTAAAAATTGTAAAATTACAACCACTGCCTTACTGTTTCTTTTCAATGACAATGAAACAGGCATATGTTATTAATCGCATTGTCTCCTGTCATATTTATATAGTTTTGAAATGATGGGTCTGTTTGAAGAAGCAGACTTTTTATCTGTGAAACATATCTTTGAGAGTATTCTCCCTAAATAAAACACAGACAGAAATATAACACTGAGAAAAGTTCCCCCTCTGTCCCCCCCTCCCAACTTTACCCAAAACTTCAATGAACATTTTGGTCATAATTAGGCATTAGGAAAGCTTCAAACTTGTCCCTATGTAAATAGATGGTATTCATTATAGCTGACATAGTGAAGCCAGTATGTGAGCTTGTTCCATATATTCATTAAATAGAAAAAAAACAATGCAGATCACAAACACAGCTAGCGGGTGAGGAATTGATGGACAGGTGAAGCCTTTATTAGAGCGAGGGGGATTGTAATACAACAAAACATCACTGATTAATCATTTCAGAAACATTGTGTTTCTTTCTGTCAAAATGCGGTGGCTTTGGTGTGCCAGTGCTCCATCTTCTGTTTTTAATCACAGGGTAGAATTCTTTTATCTTTTCCTCCACTGAGCACCAAACTGGTTTACAAAACCCAGAAAACACAGGCAGTAGGAAGCCTGCAGGGATGAGTTTTTTATCCCCCAAAACACAAACTGAAAAGCCTGCCCCCTGCCTATCTAACTGCCTCTATTGATCAGTTCATGTGTGGGTGTTTATTTACTGAAAGTCATTATCATTTATCATTATCTGAGGATAAATCAAAATGTTCTACAGACAGAATTTCCTTTGCTGATAAAAAGAAAGAGCTTGAAAACAATCGGACACAAGTTTTTAAAAATACAGATTTGTAAGAATGTTAAATATGTGGACATAAATTTTTATTTTTTTTGTTTTTATATAATGCTAACATTACAACTTCAACAAGTACATAGTGTCTGTTTTTACTTCTGTTCATAAATAAACAAAATTAATTGTAATTCATTGGAAGAACCATGGGGTAACAGCAAAGAACTTCAAAAACATTTTATACATGCCACAGTTTGTCTTAACTGTTAATCATGGTGGTGGAAGCATTATAGTTTGCTTTACTGCCCCAGGTCTTGCACAGCTAGTGAGTGCAATAGCAAGCACAGTGTGATATTACATAGGTATAGCTATATATTAAAGCCACCATGTTAGGGAAATTCCCCCTGGCAGGTGGCACATGGTTACCCAGGGAATCAAGTGTACATGTCTCCTGGTCTTTGCAAGAGCCCTGCAAGGGGGAATTGGCTGGTGACCCTAGGGGTCATTCTAGCTGACCACAGGTCATTTGAGCTGACTCTAGGATTACCTGGGGAATGGAGTGTAAGTTTGTCTTGGTCTTTGCCAGAGAACCCTGCAAGGGGTGATGGGCCGGGGACCCTAGTGGTCAACGGACTACTTTGCTGCAGGGGAACACCAGGTCAGGCAGCTGAAGAGAGACAAGGTCAAGACAGTCCGAGGTCAGGGCAGGCGGAAGAGAACAAGCAGGGGAGTAACATGCTGAAGATCCAGCAACTTGTGTCTAGGACTTGGGAAGTTTAATTAGGAGTGGTAGCTAATGCAGAACATACCCTAAAATCACTTTTAGCTGTGCACAGCCTTAGTGTATGTGCCGAGGATGCCACAAATGTTACATCTCAGATGGACACTGCACAGCTAAAGGGAGGACAGGGATGATGCTCATCATCTGCGGGCAGAGAGGTATTTTGGTAAAGTATGAATTTTACTTGTTTCCATTGAAAGTTTGTCCATAGGTGTCTCCCATTACTGGTTCATGTACTGGGCACACAGACACTTAATTCCATACATCCATACAGCATACAGCATACATGTGCATGCACTTCCTCCAAGTTAAAAAAAAAAGTTTAGTAGACCAATTAAAAGACCCAGGAAAGTTTAGGACCAATTGTGGGTGCGTGGATAAAGTGGTCATTTTTAAAGCTTGCATAACTGATTTATTTAATTGCCCAAGCTAAAACAATAAAACTCACCAGATTTTGAAATAGGTGGAATTATATTTGAAAAGTTGAATCCCTTGAGAAATGTAAAAAGGTAATTTTAATGCTAGTCCTATATTCTGCCCTCAAGTTATTTATATAAATCAGAGCTTACAAAGTCTGGTCCTCAAGGACACGTGTAGGCATAGTCTCCATCATATTCAATTAACATTTATTTAAACCAATTAACCTGGCAGCAATTAGCAGTAAAGTCAAATCTCATCTTGAGTAGAGTTGTGCATGTCTTGCCTGCTAATGGCCTTGTGGAGGTAAACCATGAATCCTATGATAAATCGTTCACCCTTTCTTTAATTATTACCCGTAGAAACACAAATCTGCAAAGAAATAGCCAACATTCATCTCTTTTTTGGCATAATATTATTTTCGCATTATACTTCCTTTTCTTTGTCGCTGCTACAAAATGGTGCCAAACTTTTTTTAAGTGTAGAAAAATGTTCATATATTTGATGTATATGAATTGTCATTATCACATTTTTGGTGCACCGTCTAGTCACAGCCACATTAAAACCACACAGGGCCCTAGGCAAGATAATTACATTGGGCTCCCCAAATCCAAAACCTTTTTCATATTCTGATTAATGGCCTATTTGATTAGACGTTCCTGAACCTTTTGTATTCTTCATTTGTGTTGCTTGGGCTTTCCTTGCTTCTGTACAATCAACACAATCTTTACCTTGCTACAGGCATTTGCTCTTTTATAACTGACATACCTATACAATGCTGCCTGCTTCCAGAATAGTGGATGGTAAAACCCCTGTAATTGGCCCACTTGTCCCATTAGGGAGATTTGTCATCACTTTCTCCCCTAAAAACAAAACAGAAATAGAAAAAGATCTCCCAATGTAAGGGAACACATATTTTGGACAATTGTTTTGGAATGAAGGGAGGTTTCACTTAATCAAGACTTTTGTGACAAATGGGAAAGCTTTATTGACACCTTATATTTGCACACCAAACATCAAGTCAATTTGCTACTTGTTATATGAACAGACAGATGGAAAATAACTAACCCATCCACTGACTGTTCCTTGCTCTGTGGCTTCTCTCTCCGACTTGCCACTCCTAGTTTGTTTTCGACTACTTTTTGCTAGTTTGCCCCCTCCACTTACATATTTCTTTAACATTTTTGTTGTACAATATTTTACAGGTTTTGCTATTTACTTTATTTGTTATTGGAAATTTATACTGAGGCTTTGAACTTTCATTTTACTGTACACTACCTTCACTTTCACTTACATATTTTAGACTGCAACAGACTGCAATTTCTTCCTCCCTTCGACTTTTTAATAGACTGTAAGCTCTCCTTACATGTATATATATACTCCTAACAAAATATTCACTTACTTTAAAACTCTGCCTCAATCCCCCATGCAGAACAGCAATGCAAAAATCAAATTAGCAAAATGTTGTTAATTAAATCATCAAACTGCACAGTGCTATTAGCTAAGTGGTGTGCACCTGGGAAGTTGTTCTCCTTTTTCCCCACCTCCCTGGCCCTTTTTTCAAGAGCAAACTGCCTAGTAAAACTACAAGTCACATATCTAAGTCCTAACAGATACAAAATCACCAAGTAAAAGTGCATTATAATTACAATACCTTGTCCCATTACACAAGTCTTCCAGTTTTAGTGTTAGCACTATAGTAAAACCACAAATCAGTAAAGCTGCTTGCAATTGTCTCTAAATGTGAGGTTTTTGGATAAACCAAACCACTCATAACCTCATCACACGCACGGATACAAGACTTCTCTAGAGCTGCCCCGACTCTCTGGAATGGTCTTCCTCGTCGTATTCGGCTTGCTCCTACTTTCTGCTCATTTAAAAGAGCGCTCAAAACCCATTTTTTCAAACTTGCCTACCCATCTTCTTCTGTTTTTTGAAACCACCACTACTTCCCACCACTACATATCTCCCATCCTATTGTGTGTGAAATTCCCCCACCTACTAGATTGTAAGCTCTTTGGGGCAGGGTTCTCTCCTCCTGTATCACTGTCTGTATTAGTCTGTCATTTGCAATCCCTATTTAATGTACAGCGCTGCGTAATATGTTGGCGCTATATAAATCCTGTTTATTATTAGTAATAATAATAATAATAATAAAACCAGTAAGACGTAAAGACACTTAATGAAATTCTATAGGTGTAAGTTGTCTGTATATTGAGCTGGGGCAAGTTATGAGCCACTCTTGTTCGGTTTTGATAGATGGTAAGCACAGTCTATAAAAAGATGCATAAATGTAACTTTCACATACTGTATATTGATAAAATTGTATTTTAATACTCTCAATGTTTTAAAAGTTTATAAATGATGATGTAAATTTAAATTTCTTATGGTGTGTTTAAGTTGAATCTAACCAGCTCTTTTTGGTAAAAAGCTGTGGTTTCCAGTGCTATGCTTCTGGTTTACTAGTTTCTAGGTATATGTTGCTAGCAAATATTGACCAGTTCTCTCTTTGGTATCTTTTAGGTCAATACTTTCCTTTCCTTCATCTTTCCAATGGTTGTAATCTCTGTTCTCAACACCATCATAGCCAACCAACTGATTATTATGGTCAAACAAGCTCACCAGGAAAACCAAGTGTGTACCATTGGTGGACAGCAGACAGTCCTCAGTATGTCTATGGAACCCAGCCGTATCCAGTCCCTAAAGCATGGAGTTCGAGTCCTTCGTAAGTCTGTTTTTTTTCCATAAAGGGGGAACAAGTAAAAAGTAAATGTTAACTTCAACAAGCATTATTCGGTGGCTTAGAAAGTATTAAACCTGTTGGTGGAGTATGAAATCAGAATCTATATTTAGCCTTTATATTTATTTAGCATCTATATTTATGCAGCAACTATAGCTCAAGGTTTATGAGAGGGGATTTGTTTGGACAGATTACCTTTTTTTTGTATTTCTTTGTTATTCTTTTGTTATTCTGATGATCAGCCAGCATCTGCAGCCAACTCACAAAATGTGATGTGTTGTGTCTACAGAAGAACCAAAAGACTCAACAGTGAAAAAAAAGGGCAATAAAAATCTGTAATCCAGCCTGCACAATTTTAGAGCAACCCTTGGAATCTAGCCAGATTACTTTCTTTCCTTAATGACTAAACAGCTGCATGCAAAGGAATCTTGTTTGGTGAACCAATTCCTTGTTTCCTTTTCTGGCACTACAATTTGAAGGGTGGTTATTTATATTAACGTTGTTAATGGTGTATATCATCTGTCTCTTTTTATAGTTCCTAATATTTACATCAAGCAAATAAAAAGAGGAGATAAAATTATGATATTTAGAATTGTTTCTGTAAACCCAAAATAAAACTGCCTGCTTAACCAGAGATAAAATAACACGCCTTGCTTCCTTATCTACAGGGAAATGGTGCATCATAATCCTAGGCAAACAAAACAATTTCTATTCTAACAAGGCTATAAATTTATATAAACAAACGCAACTCAAGACATTTGTCAACCGCCAGTGAGGATTCTGGCCCCTTTCCTCATTAATTCTGCATTGTGCTGCAAAAGGAAGTTTAGCTTTGTACTGCTCAGTGATTACAAATGCAGCTTCTTCCATAGACTTAGAGTTCTTTCAAAGGCGGTCTGCAATGCTCATCAGATAGTGAACGCAAAGGGAAAAAGCTGTTTTAAAAAGGAGGATAAACGGGTTCAATCTGTTGTTTAATTGTATCAAAAGAGAAGTAACTTTGTAACTTTTTACATATAATTTGTTTCTTCCGCAGAACTCATGATAAATTGTGCTCATGCTCATCTCTAGTAAGAATCTAACATACATAAAATGCTCCCCCTATATTGATTATAGATTCATTATGGCAGATAATTGGGAATGACCACTATGCAAGACAAGGGAGATTGCTTTCTCCCCTTCCCTCTCCATAGAAAAGTATGAGTGCTGTGTGTACAGCGCTAGTTGTAACTGTCACTGGAAATTGGCATGAAAGATCAATTCCAGGAATTAAAATCTAACGTTTGACGCAGCCTAGAGCCTAGCACACACAAGTATATCCCAATTACACTTGTACAATATTATGCTCATCCAAACAGTGAAAGTGGGTTTGCGGTAAACCGCAAGACAATAGGAGCTCCTGATCGCATTTGCTCAATTGTGGGTGCTCATGGCATCATCAACATGTCCACTCACTCCATGTGTGATTGAGGACAAAAAAAACAGTTGCTTACAATCAGTAACCACATATACATGGATGTATCAAGAGTAATAATCGATGTAATAGGCCTAAAAGCAGGATGCCCTATTTCCCTACTTTGAAAGCAGCTCAGCTTTAAATGTTTGGGCCCAAAATGTGTTAACTGTAAGTACAATATTCCAGCAACAAAAATGGGGAAACTTTGAATGAATACTAACAATGAGGACCCAAATGTATTGCACTGGTAAGCAGGGCAGCAGGCTGAAACTTCTCTTTATTTACAGTAATGTTTTGCTAACAATGATCACGATATGCAGGTAGCTGTGTGCAACTCTCAACAACTTTATTATAGTAGGTTTGTGCTGCCCTTGGAGGCAACACATTCCGCCTAATGCAGAAAAATAACTTTCATTAAAATTTTTTTTTTTTAGCAAAACCTACTCAACAACTAGACTGAACAAGGGACTCAAAGCAAGGACTTGAACTTTACCTAGCAAATAACAATATAAAGCAACAGTAAAGTTATGCATAATATTTTATTGCTATATAAAAGTGATAATAATATTAGTATTGCATAAATTGTATTAAATTTTTTATAAATATAAATGTGTCTGAGGCTCAGTGATGGCTAATAAAATAAATACACCACTGTACTTCAGGTGGGAAAAAGAAGAAGGCATTTTTTTGGGATGGGGAGGGGGGTTAAGAAAATAGCAAAAGGTGAGCTGTATGTTGTAAGCCACTGAACAGAACTAATCCATGTGCAAGGTTTTCTCAAAAATGTTCCTTTTAGCAATCCTGTTACGCATTATAACAGGATTGGAGATGTGTTTAAATTTAAGGATTACAAAATCTGAGCATTACCAGGACAGTATACATGGAGATATCAGTACACAGTATTAAAGTCACTGGTAATATTGAGACCTGAATTTAGCAGCTTTAGAGCTTTGTAAATGATAAATGAATCTGTCTTGCAGCCCAAAGCGTTTCAGATCCTACAACTGTGATATCCGCCCTGACAGCTGCACCCCCCTCCTCCCAAAAAGAGCGTATGAGGAAGCGAATGTTGTGCATATACCCTCAGCTCATGTGTGCAGAATGAAGGGAGCATATACACATGAATATTTTAAGTATTTTACTGAAAGAATAAATGATTTATCCACTTTAAATAGAGAAAAAGCCTGCAAGAAGCACAGCAGGAGTGAATTTGAGACAATTTAGGTTACAAAGCAAAAACAACTTCAAAAGGTGCTTTTGTTTATTACATTAACTATTTTACTTAGAGAGATTCTATTTTGCAGGATTTATTCAGGCTTAACATTTTTTTTTAAATCCTTGAATCCCTTTTAGTGCAGTTGAAAAAATGTCTAACAGGATCCAGATTTGATGTAAAAAAAAATTTTCCAGCTAAAGTTTTGTTTGTTTTTTTATTTTTTGCCTTTGTCTACTTTTTTTTCTGTCCCTTTTTGGAATCTTTTTACTTTACTTCTTGTAAACTGTATGTGTCTCAGACAGGACAGGGTAAGTGAAAACCTCTCTAGTTCTGTCTACTTGATGGCTAAGATATTAAACAACAAGTGAAGGAAGATTCAACCGATGGGGACACACGTGGGGAGACAACATATTATGTATACAGTGAGGAAAGTTTAGAACTTCAGCCAGGGTTACTTCAAGTTGTTTCTATTATAGTTAAGTCATCCTAACCCAGCCAATCAAGATGGTTAAAGATCATCTCCGGGAAAAGGAGGATAGAAGACGGTCGCACTCTATGACGGAACAGGAACAGGTGTTTAGTTCCACTTTAAACAGACAATATAGAAGTTATAATCTTTTCCCATTGTATCAACAAAAAAAAAGAGATTGGCTTAAACCGGTCTTTAAACCCAGCATCAAAGATTTACCTAGTTTTTAGGCTGCGCATCTAAACAAGTCATTTAGCAAACCTGCACAGATAGTTTTAACAAAAAAAAAAAATATGACATTATTATGGGATACAAATTTTTTTCAATGCTTTAATATATTTTTCAAATAAAAATTGTGTGCTTAAAGTGTGACTCCAGTTGAACTGTTGTTTAGCAAACATTGGAGAAGGTGTATCCCTAATGCTTGCATAGACTTATATATTTTTCTAATAGAATCTACCAGCTTTGTAGCTTTACAACATATGTAATAGTTTGTCTTGGCCTTTGGTGGTTTGTGTAAATATCTGGTCTTAGCATGTGATCGCAGTGATCCTTTCTCATGTTTGTGCTGTATAAGTCACAACTGTTTTTATCGTAGGCCTTATCCGTCCTTGGCATTTACTTTATATTAAATTCTCAGAGATAGAGAAATGTTCTTATGTTCCTGCTCATCTCGGTTTTTCTGTAAACAGCAGTGGAGCAGAAGCTGTGTGTTTATAGAATCTGCTGAACACCACCAAAAAGGTTAAAATGACAAGTCTGGAATGTCAGCCAGAAAAAAGCCACGTGTCTTTCTTTTGTAGAGAACATCTTCCAGGGATCAGAGACAGACTTGTGCTGTAATTCCCAGCTTTAGGGGCAGGAGTGTCCAGCTGGTACTCATTCTGTTCCATCGCTGCAGCCCACTGGTCTTACAGACAGACTGTTATTTTATTATATAGACAGGTGGATGCTGATAGGTCAGAAATTGGCTATGTGTTTCTTGGTGGCCCTAAGGGATAACATACTGGTGGGGCCATACCAGTCCCAACATTACATCAGATGGTAACCATCATAAAAGAATTTTATCCAAAACAGTAAATGTGTGAAATACCAAAACAAACCCTGTTGAAAAGTACTGGAATTCCTATTAGCATTACCAATGAAAACACAAACTATAAATCACAGATGTATGGAACACTACACATGCTCATGAATGTCCATGTGCAGGAGCAAGCAACTCTAACATTTAGAGCTACCCACTATCTACCCCTAGAGAGGCCAGACAAGGCCTAGTCATTGGCACCAAAAGCATTTGTGGATCTAGGACCTCAGAATTTTCATTGCAGGGTGGTTGTCTCCTGCTAAAAGAATCCCCACACTGTAAGAGAGCTGCATATGCAGGTGAATGTTAATGAAGCGAGGGTTATTGTAATAGATGAATGGGCAGTTAAGGTACAGCAACACAAGGTGTAGTGGACATGGAACACATCACATTGTGGTAGTCCCCCCTTCAGTCAAAGAGTCTCTTCATAGAATGATACCATTCATTCTATCAGTTCATTCAGTCCCAGTAACCACAGAGGAGGTTGGGATTGCTCCCCTCAGTGATTTTGACAGTTCCACAGAGCCATCAGGCAGGTTAAAATACTTATTGAAGAAGCGGCATCGCCTGCCCTTCCTGGAAAAAAACTCTGCCTGGTCCCAAATTTTTAAAGTGGAACTTTAGTTCCTCTTTAGGCAGAGCTGCATGCTTTGGGTCTCCCCAGACTTAAAACAACTAAACTGAGAAGCATTTTGATTATTAGCTTGTTTTCCTGGACCAGCTAGATCATCTCTAGTAAACATTCTCCTAGCAGGACAAAAGTTGATAGATTATTAGAAAAGTACTGATGGTGAAAGTGTTAACATCAGTAAAGGAACCTTCAGGAAATGTCACTGTCTACTGGCTGTTCCTGTCTATTGGAAAACAGCTGCTACCCTTTAATTTCACAGCAAGATCATCCAACCTTACCCTTGTCTTACACCAATATTACTTTAGTGTGTTTATGTTGCAGAGGGAAAATGAAAAAAAGAGAATCAGAGTGAGAATAGACCAAAAAAAAAGAAACAGAACAAAGGAGAGTGTAATGGGGGATGGAAAGAGAGAAAGAGAGAGAGGTAAAAGATATAATTGAAAGAAAAGATCCATGGGAACAGAGGAGAAGAGCGACTTATATATCACATACAATATAATTCAAGATATAAGTATCTTAGCAATGTTCAGATTTCTGTCACCTTTTAACCTACATCTAGCCTTCCTCTGGCTCTGACATGGGGGATCTTATATCTGTGCCTTGCAGGAAGCAGTTTGCAGTACAGAATTCTAAAGAGAAGATAACAGATGTTGAAGAGAATTTTTCCTGTGCACCTAAGGCAATGCATCAGGCTTTTTGTATAAACCCCTTTTGCTCTGTCTGAAAGAATATTTATACAGTTGCTTTCTGCAGCAATGAAGCTGTGGCCAGCAAACCACTTAAAAAGGTCACCCAGGAACAAAGAGCTGAAATAATTCATTTTTTTAAAGGTAACATCTGAACAGTAATGAGAAAGGGGTTTAAGTATTAAAGTAATTCTGTCACATGTGAAGAAAAAAAAAAACAGAAACTTCTAAAACTTTTTAATATTCACACTGCCATGGCAATGTAATCAGCATTAAAAAATGGCAGTTTTGGAATTCATTATATCTGTTGCAGACCTTACAAATCAAAACTGCAAAAAACTCTGAACATTACACATATGTGATGCTGAGATTAAAAGAGGTCAAATCCAGGGAGTGAAAGGGTGGTGGGGCAGGGACAGAATGGTTGGGGAGGAAAGGGCTAGATGATGATATGAAATGACCACCATGTAAGCAGCAAGAGAAAACCTTCCAAAGATCAAAAATGACCTTTGTCATGAGAGTTAAGGGCTAAATATATCCTACGGCAATCATCAGGTAATGGCGTAGGCTACAAAGGTTTCTCTGTGTATGGTAATTAGATGCTATTTCTGATTCAGAAGACTCATCCGGAACACAGAACATTAATTGATGAGTAAGTGCAAGCTCTTGAGGTCAAGTGTGTCTGAATCATTTGTTCCATGAAGACATGCTTTAAGGGCAAGGCCTTGTGCAAAGAGGTTTTTTCATAACATTTAATGGAAGGTGAGAAATTACCCAATAAGTATTCAGCAAAGCCCCCAGGGAACACTTAGCACCAAGGAGGCTGAGAAATTACCCAAACAAATAATATTAAATCATTAAAATTGCAGGCTGGTAATTTGCACAGTTTAGTTGAAAAATCTATATCCTAATTCTTAAGCAGGAATGGGAAGCAGTGACCGGCTCCTACTACAGATCTTAAAGAGGAATTCTACCCAAATGAACATTTAGACAATGGGAATTGTTTATTATTGTCTTTCGTGTTTGTAGTGAGCTCTTGGTTTCCTTTACATATCATGGAACTTCTTTATTCTAAACAGTGAGAACAGTTTGCAAGACTGCACATTTTCTATAATCTACTATGCCTTCTGAAACATTTCCTACTCCATTTTTTCTTCCACGTCATCCAGTATTCTCATTATGTCACAAGATATGATGCATATGGATGGAGGCTTGGGTCAATCTTCTCATTTTGTCACATAACAGATACTCTTTTTGTTTCCTGAAATTTCAGGTGGTATGCATGGATTAGAAGAAATTTAAACCAAAATTTGTCATAAATTTAAATGGCAATGTACAGCTGGGCTACAGCAAAGCAGCTAAAGACACAAAATACAAATATGAGAGTTATCTTACCTGTTAAAGCATTTGTACATCCAGACCTGAGATTTGCACAGCATTATTTTGCAGACCTGATTTTTTTCTGCTGCAGTTAAGTAACACAAGTCTTGTAACACTCCCTCACACCCCAGTGTATTCCTAGACATTAAAAGAAAGTGTAACAAGCTAATTTCTTCAACTTACTGGCTCATTGTATTGCTTATCCTTCCTACAGTTTGAGCTATGCCATTTAGCAGACTGTAAGTAGATGATGGCAGGTAAAATGCAGGTACATAAAAATGCGTTACCTACCTGCTTCAGTTTATCAAAATCATTCAAACAGAATATGCCTATGAAGCCTTAATGTCAACAATAAATTATAGTTTGGGACTGGTGCCTTTAATATAACTAGAAATAATATAACACTCAAATAGGTATACAAAATCATTACAATTAATTCTAAAGATACAGTTAATTCAGTTTCCAAGCGAGGATAGGTCTATGGCCAAGACAGAAATAATAAGATGAAAAAAAAAACCTTATGGTTTATCGGTCAGTGTAATATTTCAGGATAAATATTTTTTGTTATTATATATGTCTGGACTTCATACTTAGGAGCCATTTAGAACACCTTAACCTCACCTTGACAAATTAAACCAGAACTGAAGTTTCAATTTTGAGAATCCACTATAAAGCAGGCCATTATTGCAGAAAGGAGCAGGAGAGGTCCCTTCTGCAATAATCCATCCTTTCTGCCTGATCACTCTGTGTTTGTGACAAAAAGTGGGGGTACCAGACAATCCCGGCTTCCCCTGCAGGTGCTGGGAATGAATGAACTTCTGCACACCTGTGTGGAGTTACATCATCCCAGCATGGCCACTCAAGTTGGCTGAAGATCACCTACAGGAAGAGAAGAAAGAAAAAGATGGCAGCCCCTGCAAGAAAACGGTGGCAGGCAGGAATTGCAAGTTTAGTTCCACTTAACGTATGCTTGAGTCTTCTCTATGGAGTCTATTTATGAGGCAGTGAATCTGATATTCACCAGATATTCTCTGGTGGAGAATCAACTACTGCCATTGAATACACATAGAGAATGTAACAGGAAGAACTGAAATACACAAAAGTTGGAAGGATAACTCTGATGGAAGACAGTTCCCTCCAACTTGGGGGGGAAAATAGTCAGGAATCATGGCAGGCAGAACTGTCTGCTAGGCTATATTGGAGTCTCAGTGTTACTTAACTCTTCACTAAAATACTACTTTTGTGTGGACTGGTCCTTTAAGAGAGCCTGGGTATGTTGTAAACGGGGTTTGGGGAAAATAGGGGAAAAAGTGAAGTTTTCCTTTAAATAAAAAAGGCTATGTATATGAATCAGCTCTCTGTGCCATTTCACCCAGCACCCTGGGTCACTAGGATTATAGTCCTCCGATCTAGTATAGCCTGTGCAGTAATTATGTTTTACTCAATTTCCCTTTCTGAATCTCAAGATTGAGATAATCCCATCCTAGGCTACGGGGGATGGATTGGATTTTATATATATTAAGAAAAGCCACTTAGACATTTGAATCAGACTGAAAAAAAAGCAAAGTGTGTGAGGTTTTTTCTTCCTGACAATGGCGGTTTAGACGTCATCCGACAGCGGCTGGCCTCCTCGTTTCTTCGTCTATATAAGATTTACTTGCTAGCAGCGACTGCACAGCAACCGGCAAACGAAATTCTCAACGGCTTTATTGATTTAATAGGTCAAGCAGGATTTATGAATCTCTCATGCTGTGCTGGAGGATAACTCTGAGGTTTTATCTCATGATATCATAAACGGATCCCTACACCTTATTATTATATACTTTACAGGCTATAGGATGCTAGAGACGAGAGGGTACAGAACTGGAGAGCGGCGCTAGACGATCGGTACAAAAACATCTTTTGTTAGACTTCAAGACTTTTGTTTTATTTCAAAAAGGAAAAATCCACTTTTAAACCTCATTTTCATTATCCTGCTCTCACAATTTTCTAATTCACTGCTGCAACTTGTAAAGCACAGAGTAGCATATAGGGTATAGGGTATCACAAGCAATGATACCATTATCATGTCAGAGATACCTGAATCTGATATCCATGAAATCCTTACACTCAAGATTTATGGAAACAAGAAACTATCTTATTTCTGTGGTACCTTTAATTAACTCATGGTAACTATTGGGATTTTTTTTGCGCAGATTCTAAAACCTCCTCCAGTTGGTACTAGGTAAATAAAAAAGAGAATTAAAAAAGCAATTTAGCTACTACATCTAAGAACCGATAAGCTGTATAGGACATGGGTGCCTACACTTTTTTTGTCTTGCGAGCTGCTTTTAAAATTGACTTTTAAAAAAGTCAAAAAGATCTACCAAAAATAAAAATGCTAAACATATATTTATTGATATATATATACCAAGTATACTACACAGAGGTGACTGGAGCTAATGAGACACTGAATGGCAGAACATTGCACAGGCATTGCACTACAAGACTATAGTGACAGGAAAGCTGCAGTTTACCTTTCATAGGAAAATGACATTCTGCACAAGAAAAAGAACTGCTAATCTGTACAAAGGTATCTCGGTAATTAAACCCTTACCTCAAACCTGAACTGACTGGGCCCCCCAACACTGCTCACCTCAGACTGCCCTCCCGCCCTCTCTGCCTCCCTCCCCACTCCCCACTGTTACACGACCCTTCTCATGCACTGAAAGACATCCCCAGCATCACTATAGACGTACAGCAGGGCTGCTGGTAAACAGCAGTGAGGTATAGGTCAGGGCTCTGCGATCGACTTGCGTTGCATTTGCGATCGACCAGTAGATTGCGATCAACCTTTTGGGTACCCCTGGTATAAGATTTCATTTTTGAGTTTAGCTATGGCTTCCATCTTGGTACATCTTTAGAGTCTCAGCTCTTAGCATCAGTAACCCTTGGGTTTGGGCCTGTGCTCAGGGACAAAAGCAATATAATACAGAGACAGTAATTATTATCACTTATTTAGCTAGAGGTGGACTGGAGCATTCAGACTTGTGTCTCACGCTTAAACATCAAAGCAAGTGGGCAGTGAATGGTATAACTACAAATGCTTGTTTTGTTTTTTTGTGTGCAAAAGGCAACCTGAAATATGTTGTCCATCAGTTTCAAACAAGTTAAAGTTTATCAAAACAAGGGGTAGGAGGAGTAGGCACTTCCCTCACTGGATATCTAATTTGCCACACCCCACTCACTCCCAAAAGGTGAGTTGTAATAATGCAAGGAAAAAAGACAACAGGATGTCAAGAAGGCAAAGGAGGTGTTTTAGTTGGCAGTTGTCATTTGTAATAACTTATGTGCAATCAACATATAATTACACAAAAACAATTTTCAAAACATAAAAGTGTACCAATACAATTCAAAGATCTTGTAGTCTTTTCCTGATTGGGACATCGGGATATATTTGACCAGTATATTCTATACAGAGGTATACTTTATGTGGTGTGGCTGGTTACATCACCATAGCCAGAAGACAAGAAATAACAAATAATACCTGTGTAACGCCTGAGTTCATTCAGTCCTTAGACCCCCACAAGCATTACGGGGGGCAAGCATTACGTAATGTCCTTGGAAACAGCGAAATTCGACAGCTGGGTGGCGTTTAGGGAGATAAGAATAGTGACAGCAGAAGGGACATTGCATTTAAAGTGGAGCTATACTTTACAGTAGGTTAAACAACTATGGCACCCCTTAAAAATATATGATATAAAATATATGCTTGAGGGGCGTAGCTATTAGGATTGCCACTGCTGATATACAAACCTGTAGCTTGTCAACCTTCACCTAGTCCTACCCACTTTTTTCTGGATTGACAGCACTGTCTGTTTTTCCACACCCTCCCACTGTAAACTGCAATGTCTGGGAAGGGTAGAGTGTGAGACACAAACTGAGGATTTTAATCAGGGAATGAAAAGGATGTTTACTTTGTGAGGCTTTTGTATTACTTTTTGTAAATGGATTTGTTACTTAGACTGTCAGGAGCTTTTAGTTGTACTTTATTAGATCTCCTGCTTTTTTTCTAAAATGGCTAATTTGAGAGATATTTGTTTCTTAAAAAAGGACTGACTAGGACTAATGCTTGTGGTATGCTTTTAAAGACATCCTTTGATTACACAGGCATTGTTATATGGAATGGCAAAATTAATGTCATCATTACCCAGTGGATGCCTTCTACCTTCTAAGCTGGCCCAAACAACAAACATCTCTGCAATCCTGTTCCAATTTTTGGTTTATCTTTGAAGCCTGCTAGCCCTTTTGTATTAATCGGAAGGCATAAAGCTGGGAAAATAAGCCAGGTATTGACCATGAATGCAGGGGTCTCTATTTGTATATTTGTGATACTTGGGTGTACTGAAATAAACCAGGGATATAAGTTGGTAGAAGAGTTGGATTCTCAGTGGACTGGCCAAGTTTTAGAATGCATACTGGAGCTATTAAGTTTACTTTGAGCTACCGCTGACAGCCTAAAACAGAGATGTATGATTTATGGGAAAGACACCAGACAGAGACAAGAGTCAGGTCAACTGTTTCTAAGGAAATGGATATCTCTAAAAATTGCTTCAGAAGTTCTCAAAAACTTTCATCAAACTGACTAAGGAATAGAGATTTCAAAAAGGGGAAACATCACTCTTTTTAAACAAATTTTAAACTATTTGAAAATTTGCATGCGGATGTTCTGCCCTAGATATAGCCATATAAATATTTAGCAACAACCACAGAAGTTTTTTTTCCTGTGACTTTACATTTTGTGCAAAGTCTTATGCTCTCCCATTCCCGCAGGATGGTAACAGATATGAAATAATTAATTAGACTAAATGTTTTGCGGGTACTGTGTTAAAAAATAATGGTTATTTCATGAGAAGGTGTTGATGTTTCATGTTCATAGCAGACAGCAGTAGCTGAGATTGCTATACGAAGTCATGGTTTTTGGTTTCTTGGCTGGAGGTCATACTGGATATTACATTTCCACAACAACCCCTGGGCCATAGGGGAAAATGTGGTTTGGTTCTGGGAGTAAAAAAACAAATTATGTACTTGGGATTTAAACTTCTTTATTCTCAATGCTGCCTGCAAGAGATGAGGACCAGACTAGCTAGTGCACATTATGTCGTGTGAAGACTAAATACAGCAAGACAGAACCTAGGAGCTGGAAGTACCGGAGTTTTAGAGCTGAATTTCGGGCAGATATAAAATATTGAAATAATGTGGTATTCATTAATACTTCCTTAAATGTATTTTTATTGCAAGCAGTTTAAGTATTTGAGCTTGACTTGGTATAAGCAATTCGTAGTTTCTGTACAGCCAGCGACAGGAAAGCGTCACAAACGCCATTCCCTTGCAGACCTTATATGCCAACAAGGAACATACTAATAGATGGAGAGAACAGAGTGACAGAGTTTTCAATTCTTCATGGTGATCATCTTCCCTTTTCAGTATCCAAGCACAGGTGGGGGAGTGTCAAGATCAGTAAAAGTTGCTTAACTGTAGCAGAAAAAAAATCAGCTCTCCCGCTCTGCCAGACAAGGTTGTGCACTGTGGCAGAGCTAAGAATTGGATAGACACACATCCTTTGGCATTGCAAATATTTGCTTCAAACATAGGTAAAAGGAGTATTCAGTAACCATGATAAAACTTTACTCTTAACAAATCTTAGCCAATAATATTATAAAATCTTTTTTTTAGTTTTATTCTTGTTATTTCCAAATTGGATAAATAGATTGGTAAATACCAATCATTATAGCAGATAGCAAACCCTGCCCCACTAAAGTCAACATCATCTAAAGTATAAAGATAAGCAGCAGAAGCATTAGTATTGAAGTAAGGTTTTTGCGCTGCACCACAGAGACATAATCGGGAAGATCTGAGGTTGATTTCCTTGCTCTTGACAGCAAATTTAAAGCATTTGGCAACATCTTCTGCAAACAACACTTCAAAGAGCCGAAGATCTCAGTCATTGCTGGCGATGGAGTTTTTCTTCTGTGAACTAAACCAGACTGATAAAAGTAATACGGTTTGTGGTTAAAGTGGAATTAAACTCGCACTATTCACCAATCCTTGTTCCATTGCAGAGCTCCGTCATCTTCCTTTTTTTCGTCTTCAGCCTTACAGTCTCCTGCCATCTTGATTGGCCTATAACGCTGACGTTCATTTTATCCCAGAAAGCATAAGGGAAGCCAGGATTGCTGGGTTTACCTTGCAACTACCGCCAAGTCTCAGCGTTTTTGACAGTTCCTTGGAGCAATCAGGCAGCTTAGACAGAATAATGCAGAAGAGACATTGTCTGCAATAACCACCTGCCTGACTGTGTATTTTGCAGGACTGTAGTTCCATTAGGAGCAGAAATTTCATTAAAATAAAAGAATGACACTTACCTTTACATTCACAAAGCTCTCAATCCCTCACTAGCTGACCTCGATTCAGGCCCACGCCGTCCTGAGTTTTTGCTTTATTCCAGCGCAAAGGAAGTGCCGGATGTCACCATCTTCATACTCTTCTGCCTGCATCACCCAATCTCAGACTGGGACGTGAAATCGGGTGACATATCCTCCTGTAAATTAAAAAAAGACTGCTGATCTAACTGCGCATGCGTGGGATAGACTCTTTTTGTTTTCATTGCAGGAAAAAGATGCTTCTGCACACACCAAAAAGAGTGACCCTAAGCCTCCTGGGACGACATAGGTATCCCAGGAGACTATGCATTCTAATTCAGTCTTTACAGACAAGGTAAAAAAATATTTCTGCTTAATATAAAAGGGTTATGGTGATAGGTCCACTTTAAATAAGACACACAACTAAGCTTCACCTACAAAAGCTTAACCTGGTCGGGGAGAATGTAACACTGAACCTTAATTGCTGTTTTCTTCCGGGATGCCATATTTCACCTGTTTAGTATTTCATTCATTTCATCTGTTACATGACTGCCACACACCTCACAACTTTCTGAGAAAACTTTTTGGCATCAACATTTTAACTAAAAGACTCCCACCAGTCTGAGCATTATGACAGGAAATGTTATCTATCACATTTGTGTATTCTCTTTGTGCATCATGTTTAAATGCAAATAATTTTATTCTAAAGTCAGCTGCTCTGTTCTTGCAAAAAAAAAAATAAAATAAAAAAAAAATAAAAAGCTGTTACTAAACACAAAAATTCTCTTTGGAATAAAATTCTCATCCAGTAATAGACAAAGCTCTTAAGTCAATGAAGTAATTTCTCAGGACAGACACACTAGAGACATGTAGAAAAATGGAGCTCATCATTACAGAACACACTCATCATTAGATTGCAGTGCCATGTCTTGTTAACGTGATAATAAGCAGCGTGCTTAATGAGCTTTGACATAACAGTGAAAAAATGGAGAGACAAATAGATATTTTTGCATGCAGCCTCTATTTACCTACTTGTTCCATCAAAGACACACTGTCTGTCTATGACATTTATATTTCTTTGAAATTTTGATAGTTGTGAATTATGATTTGATTGCATTGCCTTTTTATACATAAACTGTCAGCATTCCTGCAGCAATACATTCAGTTTCAATAATTTATAGATAATAAAATAAATCTGTCTTGTTTTGTCTGTTTTTTTTTCTCTGAGGGGATTTTAATAAACTGTAGGTAACACAATATTTTTCAAGCTGATCTCCTTTGATCCTCCCCAACCACTCAACACACACAAAGTTTTTTTTAAAATACCCTCTTTATTCATCTAAGCCTCATATGGTTTTCTGGTCCAGTCTTCTCTCTTCTTCTGTTTATAGGAAAACTTTTTTGGGTGTCCACATTATTACCTATGTGATGTGATTGTATATCAATGAGGTACTCTCAGGTTCCACAAGAGTAGTCTGCAGTACAGAGGTCAAAATGAAAGGACTGTAGGGGATCAGACACATCTGATTAACAATACCTGGAACTTGGAAATGGAAATGACTCTGGCAAGGGACCTGGGCAGTAGATTAAGAACAGATTCAGACCTGCTCAATCGATCTTACGCAGCTCTTGGTGGCAGGTCACTCTCCCCACAGAGCAGCGGTTGCACGTTTGACAGCAGTTAGGTACCCCTCACTACTGCCCCGATTTTCTGTTGGGCCACCCGGGTGGATGCTACATGTAGTATCACCCCCCAGGGCAGCAGCTCACTGGCATGAGGAAATGCACAGCAACCTCACCAACAGTCAGAATATAGCCTAAGGTTATCGATCAGTAATATTGTGCTTCATAAATTAAGGAAATACATTTGTGCAGAAAGAATTAGATGGAAGGGTCAGAGAAATGGTTCACGTTTGCCTGGAGATTAGCTTATATTTAAACTGCATCTTTTTGTCCCATAAAACAGGTATAAAATCAGTTCAAACCATGGAGTATGGCAAGCACAGGTCTGTTGTGAACTACTGAATCACCAGGGTAAAATTTATATTCTGGAGGTTCACTTAAACAAAGCACCAATTATTCAAGCTAAGCATTGGCTCCTTATCCCCCACTACTGACTACCCTGCATAATAAATCCTGCTTAACGCTGAAGAAAATGACTAAATATACAAGGTTAAATCCATAAATAGGTACTGATAATTGTGCAAAATTTGCTTTTACACAGCAATGCCCTGTCTTGAATGACAGGTGGCCTGATTTGTTTTTCCCTCTGTATTTAAGTAACATTTGCTCATATTTTTCCCTCCCACATGACTGGTCAGTGAAAGGAAAAGCAGCAAATTATTGAGCTTATCCCCAGGGGTGTAGTGGGGCAGGCACAGGTGGGAACGCTGTGCCCTCACTTTTTTCGGGAACACGTGGACACATGTACCCACTCTTACTTTGCAAAGAATTGTTTAGTGATCCGCGGCTCTGGCCGAACTGCGAACCATGTCCCGTATGGAATTGCAGGCGCGTGGCGGTGGGCAGGTTGTGTTTCTGAACACAACCTGCCCACTCTCCCATTGCAGGTGATTACTGTGCCCAATCTTCTTTTTTTACGACTACACCTCCGCTTATCCCTGTTACTCTGTTATCGCCTCTCATTGTCACATTTTCACATGTTAACACAACTGTGAGTTCTGCAGCACAACTGACTTGGCTTCCTAATAAGAAAAAAATATATTATCTCCAGGTTAAGACAAAGTCCCAAATTCTCCTAAAATACCACCTACACCTTTTACTGGAAGTCTCTAAAGGGCTGACCAATAGTAACTATCACTACCAGCTTTACAGAGGAAACAGATTTTGTGATATTTACGCATCACCATTCATTTTCAGAAATGGTTTGCTCATGGAGCTTGAAATTGCAACATGGCCTCTAAGTTTTTCCGTGTTCAGTGATTTCCTTCTTAGGCAGTTGTAAATTACTTTGAGTGGCAGCTCGTGTCAAATTAAGATGATTTCTGGGAACTATGGGTTATGCACACAAATATGCTTGAGTCTGCATATTAATGTTATGAGGACAAGGATTTAGCATTGGGGTCACAAGCTGTAAGCATTTTATATACTAATTAAAGCACATAACTTTTTTTAGCATTTCAAATGAAATGTAAAACTAATTTTAGATGTAGATCGGCCTGGATAATTAGGTAGAGAAATAGGTAGGATGTGGTAACTTGGCACAGGAGGCTATTTAGTAGCATATTTATACCTTGCCCATTTTACTCCACCAGAAGGGAGCCTATACCAGGGGCAAGGAAAGAATGCCTTGTACATGCTCTTATCATCCCTCGTCTGGACTACTGTAACCTCCTCTTCTCTGGTATTCCACTAACCTGACTTTCTCCTCTACAGTCTATTATGGATGCTGCAGCCAGACTCATCCATCCTTGCCACCGCTCCTCTTCCGCTGCATCTCTCTGCAGCTCTCTACTAAATGGCTTCCCTTTCACCTTGGAATCAAATTCAAGCTCCTGTGCTTTGCCTTCTGACTTCCTCACTCATAACCTCATCACATGCACGGATACAAGACTTTTCTAGAGTTGCCCCAACTCTCCGAAATTGTCTTCCTTGTCCTATTCGGCTTGCTCCTACTTTCTGCTCATTTAAAAGAACACTCAAAACCCATTTTTTTAAAACTTGCCTACCCATCTTCTTCTGTCTTTTGAAACCATCACTACTTCCCACCACTACATATCTCCCATCCTACTGTGTTATTTCCCCCACCTTCTAGATTGTAAGCTCTTCGGGGCAGGGTCCTCTCCTCCTGTATCACTGTCATTTGCAACCCCTATTTAATGCGTAACACTGCGTAACATGTTGGCGCTATATAAATCCTTATTAATTTATTAATAATAATGCCTTACTCTGAGTCTCATTTCTGGCACTTTTGACTATTAGCTATCCTCTAATATAGGTGTAAGGGCAAGGCAAACCTATGGAGTTTGCCTGCAGCCTTCTGACCTTCCTGATGGCTCAGCACACCTTGCATGTTGTTGTCCACAAACGTTATACGCACATTTGGGGAACTCTGCAGATCCCCAACATTCCATTACATAAAAATATCCACACACACTCAATAAAATTTTTAATGTTGCTACGGATGACTACTTTCCCTATGTTTTCTGCTGACAGGCCATTATTTGCGACATTTATTATCCGAACCCTGCTTCAGTTGGCTGCCACTTACTGATATATCTCCAAGCCATCAGACTTGATACCCAGCTCACGTGTTATGCGGTACTGAGCCAGAAAAATGACATTTCTGTGTACTGATAATGTGCCGAGAAGAAACCAGGCATAACCAGTAATATTCTTTTCATATTGAGATGATGCGGCATAGATTAGAATGTCATTTGAAGGTGGCCTGATATGGCCTACCTGTTCTGATATTTATGTGTTGTTCACCACTCTCTGGCAGAGCTTTCTGTGGCCTTGGCCTGTGTACCATTTAAAGTAAAACTTCAGATTTGCATCCAGACACTGCTGCAATGAAACAACTCATTCTACATCCATTTGTTAGTAAGCTGACATGAGAAGTCCTGCTTGTGACATAGTAAAAGAATTCATAATTCCACCACAGGTTCTCTTGTGTTACATGAAAGCCTAATTTAGAAAACAAAGTTTGGCTTGGAAGTTTACAAGTGATTAGTAGTATTGAAGGCAGAGTAAATAGCACCTGCTTCAGGGGTTTCTTTTTGTCTAGATTCTATCTGCAGTAGATTAAAGAAATCAAGTAAACCTTTTGATGTTAGCACAGTTCTACTGTCTGTTGGATGGCATTAGAAGCTTACTGGTTTGCTATCAATTGTTGGTTAGAATTGTTTCTTGCCTGTGCTAAACACACCCAAAAACTGTTTAGTACATATTAAAGTACCCATAAAAGCTTTCCGTTCTGTTCTCTGTAGTTTTCTGATGTACTGTGAGTCATTAACAATTGTCATTTTCGAATATTGAGGATTTGGGTTGATATATAAGCATTTCAAACTATTTAGGGGCAGTATAAAATATGAAATGCTGCATATATGGAATGGAGGGGGTGGGAGATGGTGGAGAGTAAACTAAATAGGAGGAAAACTCAAAGCCCCTTTATTCACCAATAACAAAAAATCCCCTGGGATCTATACATACTCTTTTCTGTTGTAGGTGATTTACTTTTCCTGAGTTGTTCTTCAATGTAATAATACAGGCGTCCACATATTTATAAAAACACAACCAAATCATAATTGTAAAAAGAAACCAAAAAAAATGAAATAATATAATGAATATTAAAAAATACACAAATAGACAAACGTCAGAATTTCCATAATCATCATCCATTCGAAACAACATCTTGTATTTTGTAAGTTGATTAACGGTAGTGAGCATTACAGACAAAAGCCCAGAAAAGAAAATCTCTCCAAATTACGCATTTTACGACACTGAGTCTGCTTCCTCGGATGCAGAGACTTATAGTTAGTAATTTAGAATTTTATAATAAATTCTCTATTCAAGCAATCAAAGAGTAAGTTAGATCATGAATCCATGTTTCAGAATATGAATGTTCTGAAATAAATTATATTTTGTTCATCTCTGAAATATAACGCATCTGAAAATGTTAGACAGTAAGGTGGTTGTTACTCAGCTATCACTTCAAACTATCCATCTCCAGAATTTATGTTCTAAGGGATCAATTATATCCTAAAAGGGAACTATACCCAAGATACTTACCTGTCGACGTTTCATCACCATCTTTCTTCTCTTTTTGGGTCTGATCTTGCCAGTGAATTGCCAAATGTTCAAAGTGGGACTTTAGTTGCACATTAAGTGCATGTAGAACAACCTTTCTCAACCTTTTTTACAGGGGGGATCCAGTGTAAGAACTTTCCTGATATGGGAATCCCCACCATAATTGCTATATCCACAGCTCACAGTATATCAGCCTGGTAGTCAATGGGAGGAAAGCCTCTTAAATTGCTGGCAAGTAGGAAGAATGTCACCCTTACAGATCATTGGTGTCATTGGTAAATGACCTGAGAGACACAAATTGCTCATTGCTCAAGAAACCCCTAGCAACCTCTAGAGAAACCCTGGTTGATAAACATTTTTTGTCATATATTGCAACTTACTGGTAAAGCTGCAATATATGACAAAATATGTTTATGCCCTTAGATGTAGTAGGTCCTATAGTTTTCTTTTTACAGGCTTTTTTCCTTTTTATCCTTTGTTGATCCAGCCAGTAGCACACTTCTTGTTCTGGGGTGACAATGTACTGTATCTATGAAGGAGCAGTTATATCACTGTAGCACAGTACTACAAATAACCTTTTCCTTATCTCCATAATATGGGGGTAAGGTGTTCCATATTCCAGAGAGAGATTTGTGTACCATGTTAACAGCAGCCAGGTTGTTACCAGCTCACATTATTTATGACAGAACCCAAGCAGGCAAAAAGGGAGCAAATACTTTACATTTATTTCTCAATCCATCGGCTACAGCTTTAACTAGGATGTCTTATTTTACCTTTCTATTTACTTTTTAAATCAAAAAACTACTTTGGGGAGATCTTGCAATCGAGAGAAAGCAAAAATTGATGTCTGATTCAGCCCACTGGTGCCTGTCCGTGCCTGAAATATTAGCCACAGGCCCACTGCCCTTTGAGCACAGATTGAAACAATTGCTGTATATGAATAATAACTCTGCCATAGTTCGTGTCAAGGAGCAAATAAACATTACTTCAGGCCAGGCAGCGGTTATACTAGTTTGTGCTGGATTTAAATCATATTACTGAACTATGGGATTTAGTAGACTGGAAGATGAGAAAATTGAATTCTAAGTTACTGTCTGTGATATGAAAAATGATGAAGATCAGTGAAATGAACAGGGAAGAGGT
Organism: Pyxicephalus adspersus; assembly: GCF_032062135.1. Classification (NCBI taxonomy): domain Eukaryota; kingdom Metazoa; phylum Chordata; class Amphibia; order Anura; family Pyxicephalidae; genus Pyxicephalus; species Pyxicephalus adspersus. The sequence continues at coordinate 8,046,918 of NC_092863.1, read as the reverse complement.
GTCTTGGCTTCTTACATCTCTCTATCTCTGCGTATTAACAAGAGCCCAGTTGGGGACTGCGGTCGGTCTACAAGTCACAGACTGGAGCGTCTGGCTTGGGGACAGACAAGATGGTACAAAAGGTAGAATCCTGCTGTAACACACAGATGGGATATTAATTCCTCTAACGTGGCAGAAAGCAGAGAAAATGTTACACATCTTGATCTGTTGTAAATCTGGCTCCTTTTTTTACACCCTCAAAAAAAAAAATCTTGCCAGTATTTATGGGGTTTCCGTTTTATTGGCTCGAGTTAATTGCTTTCGCTTGAAATAATTTATCTACAGTCTCCTTTTACAGCAAAAAAAACAAAGGAGACAAATTGGTTGCGACAAGAGTCAGGCCTAAAAGGCTGGAGGAATATTAAAAATAATTGATTATGCAAATTAATAGAGTTAAGCTGCATACAGTGGATCTCTGGGAAGAAAAGAAGCATCTTTTGTCATGGAAAGTAAATTTGCATTTTGAAAACATTTAACAGGTTTAGTCAGTGGGCGATGGGTGAATGTTGGACAACAACAGGCTGTCACCAAGGCATATTATTATGTATTCAAACTTTAAAAACCTTATTGGAGCAGAACTAAACTCGTTAGCTCACCTGTCCTTGTTCCCCTAACAATATTCTGTCTTCTCTTCCTGTAAACGATCTTCAGCCATCTTGATTGGCCAGGCTAGGATGATGCAGGTGCATGAAACTTCATTCCTGGCATGCACAGAGAAAGTTGGAGCTGTCAGGCAGGTAGGAGGAATTATTGCAAAATAGACATCGCCTGTCCCTTTCTGCAAGAATGACCTGCCTGAACTTTAAGTCCGCTTTAAGAAAGTAAAGCCCAAAAATCAATGAAATCCTGTAGAATTACTTTAAATGTGGGAATAGAATAATATAAATAGTATTTGTTTTGTTATTTTGGGTTTTCTAATGCCTAAATTGCGCATTTCACAATCACTATCTTTTACCATCTTTTTTTTGTTTTTAATATCACATAATCCTTCATTTTATTTCGTTCTTCTAGGCTCATTCACTTTTTTAAGTATTTACTAGCCATCTGCATGGAACCAGCCTAATCTGTCTGTAAATCATAGTTATGTAGTTACAGCTCTAGTGCAGCTCACTTAAAGCCTCGGCAGAGAAACAGCCTAAATAAAACATTTCTGATGATTAGCTCCATCTGTATAATGGCAGGTTAAAGGGAACGTGTCATATACAAAACTATATAAGGAATTCAGTGGTCTCATTCTTGGACCTAAATGGGGCCATTAAAGTGAAACAAATGGAAGCAATGCCACTCATTTGGGGGGTTTGCAAGATTACCATACCTAAGCATTTGGGTGATCTTTGCAGAAAATGAGAATCTGATCTTATAGAGGCTTATTCTCCATTTCAGCACAGATCACATGGCCAGATACCTCGACTTTTAGCCATGTGGTCAGCTGACATGAATACCCAGAGGAAGGGATTCATGCTTCCTTTTGTGATTTTTGACAGAATTAATTTAATGGCCCCATTCTTTGACCTAAATGGGGGCATTAAAGTCAATGCAAACACAAGGAGCCAAAGCTCCTCAGCTAGGGTGTCATGCCAGATAACAATGCTTAAGCATTTGGGCATGTGGTCTTTGCAGAAACTGAGAATTATATCTCAGAGTGGCTTATTCTTCTTTTCAGCACAGATTGCATGGCCGGATGCCTCGACTTTTAGCTATGAATGTGACTTTAGAATTTGGGTATGTGATCTTTGCAGAAAAGGAGAACCCTTTCCACGATTGACTAATTCTTCTTTTCAGCACAGATCACATGTCCAGAAGCCTCAATGTTTAGCCATGTGGTCGGCTGGCATGAGCACCCAAAGTAAAGGCTTCTGATCCCTTCTGTAATTTTTAGAGAAAGATGGGGTTGAATAACAGGAAACTAGGTCTCACTTTGACAATCTTTCTTTAACTGTATCAATAAACTTGTGCACTCTCTTCTTTAATGCTAAAAAGCTTTTCTTCAGAGGTCACTAAATGCATGTACCCTATAGTTACTTGAGCAGTACCGGAGTTTAGACCAAATGTGAATATATCTGAAATTGGAAAGTCTGCTTGAATCGGTGGGGTAAAAAGGGCTGATAAAGAGAAGAGGCATCGTAAAGGTGGTGTATTTGATGAACCTTAGTGTATGTAAACTGATAAATTACAAAAACTACACAACTGTGCAGTGTGAACAGCCAGATGTGTTTATTGATGCCTGACTGTAGCCATTTCTAGTAGCATTTCAGCAGGTGTACTTACAGAAAAATATTAAGCAAGCCCCTGTGTTATCCTCTGGTACAAATCAAGGTAAACACAGGTTGAAGTTTCTGCAGTAAATGGAACAACAGATGGTGTGTGAGTTGCAGCTGGTCTTGGGATTGAATTACATTGTTCCAGGTGGTGCTGTAGAAAGGCAAACTACATAATCACATTTGTTGCGGAAACAAAGCTGTTTCTGCAATAACAAGGAATGGATAGTGATGTATCCCGTGGGACTCAATCCGCTACAGTCAGCAGCCACTTGTAAATATGGTCACAAAAGCCTATTTTGGACAATGCTGTATTCCTCGCTATACTCTGTTAACTGCTTATAGTGTGTCAAATCCACTAAAATCTGATATAAGATTTAACGCAATGTAACTTCAAAGGTTATTCTCAATATTTTTAAATCTGGAGCTTTCAATAAAAGATCGGAAAACCCACCCTAACAAATATCATACAGCCATCGGTAAGATGCATGAAGACAGAAAGTGGCAGCTAATAGTAATCTGTTTACGATACACAGTGCTTGAGCAAACTAAAAGTAATTAAATTAGGGTTTGTGGATCAACTGAAGTCCCAGATGGGATTTGTAAATGATGCAGGGATAGTGGTTCTTAATCTAACTCTATTGTAAAACAAATTTGGATTACATCAACTGCAGGCTTTTCTAGTAAGTTTCTTTGCAAAACCACCTGTTGAAAGTGACAGCTCTGTATGCTCTTGATCACATTTCAATTGAACATGGAGTTTTGCCTTTTGCCCTGTGGCTGTTGATGTGGAAGCAGTGGTCTCTCTGTAGGAGTTTACCACACCCACTGCAGAGATAGCTGTGCGATCAACAAAACTCATTATGACTGCTGATTGGCATGCAGCAGCAGGTTGTGTGACAAAGCTTTTCTACTCTGTCACTGCTTTCTGAAGAAAAACTGATGTAAGTCCTTGCAAAACTTTTTTTTGCTGCACCTGGGATACATTTAACATATTTGAATGGAAAGCTAAGTTGAACTTTAATACTACACAAACAATCCACATAAACAGATTATGTTTCTCCACATAAGCTGCAAAGTAATGGTAACAAGGACAAAAAACGCTAGTACAATTGAGAGGTAAACTTTGACTTAGCGTTTAACTATGCTATGTTATGCTATGCTATGCAAAGAGCACACAATGTGATATCTTTGTACTTGTATGGCATTTTTTGCTGTTTCTAAGACTGCATTAGTTACTGGAAAATATTTTTTCTAAGTAAAACTAAAAAATATAGTTCCCTGGGTATTCAATAAAACAAAAGCCATATCTGTCCTGCTAGTATGGACCAATACAAATAGTTGTATGGCAGAATACCAACAGATGAAAAACATTTTTAGAATGGGGCAAAGCAGAATGTTAGGATTAAGATGGGGTTAAATGCTTGATTTAAATACAGTAAAAAATGGAAGTAAAAATCATTAATTTCCACCTAAGCAGAAAATATAATAGCGGCAAAAGGTATAAACTTTATTCTGTATTTGAATATTGAATTGCAATGTAACACAAGAAAATATAAATTGCCATCTATGTTGGAAAACGAGTTTCAGCATGCTGAAAAGGGAGTTGTATCGGATTTTCAATTATCAGACATTTTCATCTGAGCTAAAAATTGAAAAGAGACAGAAATTTGAAGAGAAACAGAACACAATCACTATATCACCACACTGGAAGAATCTTCTACATATATAATAAGTAAGAGAACTGCATGAAGGGGTGTTGGGGGTTCCCTTTACATTTAGGAATGATATGGCGATAAGAGTGGGCTTTCACCAATGCCAGAACGACTTTAAACCTTGACTGGATGGGGTCACTAAGAAGGTATTTACCAAGCCCAACAACACCCACAAGTGGAGCATGCAAGTCTTGGGCCATCCCTACTCTCCACAAACCACGGGAACAAAGTTAATGCTGTTGCTCAAACTAATTCAATGGGCCTGGCATGAGTGAATGTCATAGCAGCACAAAGAGTTTGCAGAAAAGATGTGTTCTATAAGGCAAAAAAGGGGAGGAGAAAGGGAAATTGCTACTACAGATGTTGAGGACAGGCATTTACTGTAAAATAAAGTAAGGAGGGTGGAATCCAACCATCGGGCCAAATTAGCATCTTCACAGAAAGTGGGACATGTCACCATGGAGTGCTGGAGAGCTGTCACTATGTGTATGCATTTTCCAACAAAATAAAAAAACCTGAAATATTAGGTTAAGGTGGAGATGACCTTGAATAGCTAATAAGATAAAATTCTGGTCCATCCTTCCCTTGTAGACTCTGCTGTCTTTTAGATCTTTTTGCACGTATGCCTTTCAGTTTCTGCAAGACGAGCTAAGCCAAGTAGCCTTAGTGATTAGCATAACAGGCAATATCATATGTCTTTATAAATATGCTGGAAGCATTCCCAGACAGAGGATCAGCAGAATACAGAAAATGTATACCAGGGAATAATAAAGTAACCCCCTTAACAAGGCTTCATTAAGTAGAGTCAGAGCAATATATTAAGAAAGAATATGTGCAATCGATATTTCCTCGCACCTTGCGCATAAAAAGCGTTCTAATGGGATGCCAACCAAGCTGTCACTTTTTGTTAGTATAAGTTATTAAGTGAAAGGTTGTCTGATTGTTTGCTACGAACAAAACATAGTGGGAAAATAGACACTTCTTGAGTCATGAGAAAAAAAAACTACTGTATAATGATTGACATTATAAAAAAAGCAGAACGTAAACCTTACCTCTTCTTAATGACATGTAACAGCAGATCTGCATTAGACATAAAAAACTGGAAAATTCTACAAGGTAAACCTTCAGCTGTACTAGACAGAGCAGAGAATGTTTTTCAGGGTGTTAGATAAGGATTGTTGGTTGTATTTAGTGATTTCAAGAGTTCCTAATTTAAAAACCAAATCACCATGGTCTTCTCTCTTTACAGGTGTGGTAGTTATTGCATTTGTTGTCTGCTGGTTACCATATCACGTAAGACGACTAATGTTTTGTTATGTCCCGGAGGAGCTCTGGACAGAGTAAGTAAAGCACTGGACCAGCAAAAAGTATTGTTAATGATAAGTTCTGAGAAAAAAACAAAAACTACCCATGAAGTAACGCTCACCCATATTAGAAGGGTTCAGTATGGTGTATGGAGAACATAAACAGCAGTGCTCTTCTCACAGACACTCCAGGTTATAGGCTTCCCATCATTGTCCTCAATTACAGTTCAAGACTGTTGGTTCTGCATTACATCTGGGGAAAGGGGGCACCAATGTAAAGGTAACCCTAAATCTGTAAAAGTATTTCTGTTTTCTCAAGATGTACAGCTTTATTATCCAAAATAATGGAATATTGCAGTAATATATATATATATATATATATATATATATATATATATATATATATATATATATATATATATATATATATATATATAATGGGAACCCTTTGCTGTATCAATGAGCACACATTTTTCTTTACCTAATATATTCTTTTATACAAATTATAGGACAGATCAAATAGAAATACCTGGTGCCTTAGAGTTTTCATGAAGTTATAGTTTCATTTATAAGTAGTGCTGCAATGCCCAGCTGTGACATACTAGATAGCTCACTTCTAGTTTTCAAATGGATAGTATCCTTAAGGAAGCAATTTTCTGCTTTAGTGGTGTCCCAATAATTTTTTTAAGGCGCTGCACATGATTAGTAACAGGACAGAATGCTTTGAAACATGGCTTGAAGAGGAACTGAACTGTAAAAGCTGTACCAAAAAAAAAAAAAACTAAGCAAAAGACTAGTCACCAATATTGGAATAGGCAGCTGATCTTTTCTACACTAACTATAATTGACATGACTGTAGGATAACGGTCCAGCAGACAACCCCAGCAAAACTTTCTTGAATCCCTCCTTCCATATACAATTCAAGACAATACACACTCTTTTATTGGTCACATGGGCTGTAGGCCTTTTATTAATAATAATATTATTAACGATATTAAAACCCAAAGTTACATGTATCTCTTGATAACAACATATTAATGAATAATAACAATGCTAATACCCAAAGAACCTAACACTTAAAAGGTTGAATAACAAATCTCTTTCAAGGTTGCTGATCCTCAATGGGATCCACAAACAACTTGGGGATCTGCACCCCCATGATATTGCTGCCCTATCAGCCCGCTCAGGCATAATATCACAACTTCTCGCAGACTATCCCCAACTATAAGTTTAATTCTTTGTACACCAAGAAAAACCCAAGCCACAGCCGCTTGAACAACTCAGGGGAGGGTGAGTGTTAAGCTTTTTCTTTCACAGCTAAATTTCGTATGACCTCACCTATCTTTTCCCTAACCTTTTATTACCTTAACCCCACCAATCCCCCAAGCTGACCTATAATTAACCCAAAACAAATTATTTAACCATAACCTCTCTTCTCCTGTTCCCCTAGTCATACAAGCCTTCCCTTAAGCTCCCTTGGTTCTCTAATCCTAATTAGTCTCCTAATAGATCCAGTCATCCTGGTGAAGGAGCACTGCTTTGTTCCCTCCTGTTAGTGCTGTTCCTCCGGTGTCCTGATGAATGATGAGGCATATTCAAGGAGTAGTAGAAAAGGTGAAGAAATCATGGATCATCAGAACAGTCAGAGCAGAACCAAGGAGGTCCTTGCTCTGCAGGTCCTCAGAGACAGCTTTTTCTCCAGTAGGGAATGTGAGCAGCACATTACTGATATTATCAAATCTCATTCCAAATCTGGCCAGCCTAGCAGTCAGAGCAAGCAGAGGACTATGATCTTTTCTGCCACGTTTCCAGATGTTCACTATGAGATAACAAATCTTCTTCTTTGAATTTCTATCTATTTGAACTTTCTAGGTCTTTTTGGATATATAGTGAAGTTGTTGAATTTATTTGTGTTTTCCACTTTGTAGATATTTTAAGTACTCACCTTGATTTTTTGTTTTATTCTTCACAGTGAACTCAATGATTTCTACCACTACTTCTTCATGCTGACCAATGTCCTCTTCTACGTCAGCTCCACCGTGAACCCCATCCTTTACAATCTGGTGTCAGCAAACTTCCGGCAGATCTTTGTCTCTACCCTAAGTTTTTTATGTTCACCATGGAGAAGGAAGAAAAAACACCCAGGTTTCACCAGGAAGTCCAACAGCATCTCCAGCACCAATCACACATTTTCCACCCAAATCACCAGGGAGACTCCATACTGACAACAAAGGATTTGTGTCATCCAGCACTTCCAAAACTTGTTTGTGTGTGGTAATCAACATGAACTTCACAAACTCCTCCTTTCTTTCTCAAGGTTTTCCAGTCCGTACTTGTCATGGTCCAAACATCACAAATTGAGAAGATAAATCTGTTTCTCCCCAAACAACAATTATTTGCACAAAACTTTATTCTTCATAAATTCATGCTAGGATGAAAGTGGACCTGGTATTTCGAAAGTACACATGGTGATATCCATATAATGAAAATCTTTCATTGTATTATGGTGTCACTCATTAACAGTAATTCTGAGTAGAGACCTTCAGTAGACAAGCATTGCACTGGTTCTTTCAAAAACAGTTAAAACTTTATGAATTTATTATTGGTATTTATTGTTGTTTACAGTGAATTAAGGGATATTGCAAAGATGGTGGATGCTCCAAATGCCAGAACTGTCGCCATACCTCCACAGATGGAGATCTTCAAAGACTTTCTTTTAATGTTTCTTTCTTTAATTGTCACCTGTAGTTTTGGGGGAAAATGATGCACTGTAATCTTCTCCTAATTATGTAGGCTTTAAAGTATTATGGAAGGCTGGTGTTCAGCTTTTTCTTCTTCTGTAGCAATTAGGTAGTGGCTGCTAATCCAATGTCTCCAGTGTCATTAGGCCATAGAGTGTAAGATCATAAAATAATTGGTGCCACAGTGATATGCTGCAGTGCTGAGTCTGTTAAACTTTTCAGCTGAATTCTAGGCTAACAGATAAATATGCAGTCGATAAACATTTATGGAAACCAGCCAACCAACCAAAGGATTTGTAGTAGATGTAGTCAGATTTTAAAATCTGGACAACCCTGTAAAAGTACATTTAAAACTTTCACCCTATTTGCCATAACACAATCTGGTTAAGAATGGTAGGTCAAACACATATTTACAACTCACATGGACTGGACAGTAAAGCCGTTACTCGGCATTCTCAACCTGTCGGTATGTTCAATGTCAGCACAGCCTTACCGACTCCTACCACTATCCCTTCCGGTCCCAGAATGAGTACGGCTGTACAGCCTGGAAGGCTTATTTTAGGTCAAATAAATCTGTATACAGTAGCTACATTTTAACTACATCATGATGTAGTATGTAAATAGTGGTATTCATTGGTGTTTTTGTTTACTAGCTCCACTTTAAATAAACATCATCAAAAAAAAATCCAAAACTTAATGATGTGGGAAAAATAACTGAGCATATATCCTGCCCTCCCACTGTACAACATTCGGTTGATGTTACACGGCTGACATGCTGCTAGCAACACATTGCCAGAGGCAGAGGCATGTGTGAGAGGCTTTTATTTATCTCTGCAGAATCTTTCATTTGCTGGTGCCAAACGCTGCTGAATATTCCTTGCTAGCAACAGAATAGTGAGGAAGCAGCATCATACTGGGTATGCTGACAACCTGGAGACTGGCAAGAATGCTCTTGGTATTCTTGATGCCAGGCAGCTGTCACCGGAGTATTTGGGAAAGAACATACAGAAAAATCATCCTACCGTTCTCTCCTTTTCTTGACATGAACAGAAAGGGAATTTCCACAAATAAACTTGTGGTTAGTCACTGCAATGTGTAACTTTTATCAACTTATCCAATTTTTATTTGACACAATGGGCCTGATTTTTTAAAGCTCTTCAAGACTAGGGAGGATACACTTTCATCCGTGAAGCTGGGTGATACAGCAAACCTGAAATGGATCTGGACCAGTATTGAAAACATTTGCTAAAAAATAGCCAATTACTTTTAAGAAATACATTGCAGGTTTACTTGAACACCCAGCTTCACTGATGAAAATGTACTCTCTCCAGCCTTGGAGAGCTTTAATAAATCAGGCCCATTGGAACAATGACAGCGTCAAATATTGTTTGCTATTACAACATAAAAGTATTGTTTTTTCTCCCCTCCTTTTTGTACACAGTGCACAGATCAATGTCATGCTGTTGTGCTGAATCAGAAATTGTCTTTTAAGCAGTTTAATGCAAAATGAATAGAAAATGAATTTTAATTATTTGCTATGGGTTCATATATTACTGGTAATTGCACAAAGGCCTTGAGTTTTCAAAGTGAAGACTAACAATTTAGATTGAACGGCAGTTATATTACAGGGACTGGAAAAAAGAAGTATGGTTGCTATAGGCAGCAGAAATATTTACTTTTCAGATACCGATCACCTTGATCAGTAGGAGTGTAAATTGTTGTGTCCAATAAAAAAAAATTCCTATCTGTCAATATATCTAATAGCCTTTCTCAACCTTTTTACTATGGGGAACCCTTTAAATATTTTTCATGTCCTAAGGAACTTCTGCTATAATGATTATATCTACATATCACAGTATATTAGTGCAGTGGTGAGTGGGAAGAATGCCTTTTACATTGCTGGCCATTGGGAAGAATTGCATCCTCACAGCCAAATAGATAATTGGTGTCAAACTGACCTCATTGATCAAGCAAGCATTTGAAGAACCCTAGTGTTCCACTAAACCCTGGATTCTGGAAGTTACTTCAGTTTGCATGTAGTTAATATGTTATAGCTACCTTGTTAAATGTGACTATTGATGTACAAAATAATAAATTACTGTAATATTTAGACTGCTACCCTAAAGTGGATCGACCACTCAACTTCAATATTTTACTTTTTTGGTTGATGCTGGAGAGTTAATTCAGCAGTATCTGGGGAACCTCAGGTGAGATTTAAGCTCGGGTTCCCAGCTGTTCATGCCTACAAAAGCCATTACAAAGGGGTCTCCTCTGATTGCTTGTTTATTAAAAGCTGTTTTTTGCCCAATTTAATTTACAGTTTAAAAGAGGAAGTTTATGTTGCAACAACAGGACCAAGACTAAGCACAAGTTCAATCAAAATGAAAAAAGTTTTAGAAGCACTGTGAGGTTTCTATTCTTGTCTGTGCCTTGTTTTTATTGGGTACACTAAAATAAAGATCTGAGAGTGGTTATAACTTTATCTAAAGTTTTTGCTGGAATTGAAAAAGAACTAAGAACTACAGAAAGGGATCTCACTAATGGAGTCTAATAAAAAAGTAAACCTGCAGCCACCTATGACCTTTTAAAGTTCAGCTCTAGACAGCTAAATACTGCAACTGCACCAAGGTTAAAAAAATGTCAATTTAGTTTACCTAGAACTCCTTCAAGCCGAATTCAGCAACCCAAAGCAAACCATTAGCAACCTAATTAATCCCATTCCTACACTTCTCTACTAAATGCAGAAAATGGTGTTGCAGATCTGATTGCTTACTGTGATTCAGAATTTGTTACAAAAATTTGTAGCATGTGCTCATTATGTTCAGTGATTGAATATATGTTAAATATCAATTTTGTTTTATTAAATTGTACCGAGGATTTATATAAAGTGGAGGGAGAAATACATCCAGCCAGTGAAACAAACACTGGAGCCTATCTCTTGCTATCAGCAACACTGACACTTTTCTATGGGATTAATAAATCATGACAGGACCAGCAGGCAGGGATACCCCCTTGGCAGCACGCGGGCACAGAGCACCAGGGTTATCTGCTTCATTTTACAGGTTGGACTGTTATCTGAGCTTCAGGATTTACAGCACCTGGATCTCTTTATCAGGTATGTTCTGATGCCAACTTCAGTCCACCATACTTGTGTAAATCCAGATTAGGTTTTTATGTACAACTTTATATCATAAATCTTGTTGGATGAATAATGCCCATAATGACCTTTTTTTAAATCCCCTCATTCCAGCAGTCACAATTTGTATGCAACTGTCTATGTCACTTTATACTATAAGCTGCTTCTATAGTCTATATAAAACGGTGTACAGTAACCCACAGACACCAATCAGAAGTGAGTTTAACACTTGCATTCTTGAATTTTAGAATGTTCCCATCATAAATTAAAAATGATAAATTTGTATAGTATATAATCCTAAAGAAATAAAAAAAAAAGTTAGACATTGAAGCTGAACTTTATTCTGCTTATACTTTGCCTTCCTAGTTCCTCCGCATTCTAATCAGCATCCTAATGAAGAAAAACCTTTTTGTTTTCATTAAACAGATTTTTTTAGACCCAATGGGCCTGATTTATTAAAGACTGGAGAAGATATACTTTTAATAGTGAACCTGGGAGTTCCAAAAAACCTGGAATGGATCTATTCCAGGATTGAAAACATTTGCTAACATAGCAAATTACTTTTAAAAATCCATTCCAGGTTTGCTGGATTACCCAGGTACACTGATGAAAGTGTATCCTCTCCAGCCTTGGAGAGCTTTACCAATTCAGGCCCAATTACTTCAAGGTGAAGGAAGATTACATGTTGTAAGCTGGATGGGAAGAATATGTAGGCAGTTGGTGGCCTCTGTGTTGTAACAAAACTTTTCAGTAACCACCCAAAACCATACGGGTCACTGAAAAGTGCTTGGTGGTGCACCCAGCTAAAAGGGGCTGGGGAGAACATTGGAAAACAATCAGGCCAGAGACAGTCAGGCTGGTGAGGAAAGGAAATGATGCTGGTGGTCATCCAGCAAGGAAATGTATTGGGCTTTGACTCAGTGTCGTGTCTAATGTACACTGAGAATTATCCAGTGTGCAGTGATATCAGAATAATGTCAAAGGATTCTCGCCCGATACGAATGGTCATGCTTGTCTCAAGCAAGAATCTGGACAGATCCATGAAGGGCTGTGGGAGAATGGCTACTATACAAGTCAAGGGAGGAGAGCAAAGAGAGGTGCTGCTCATTTGTCCTCCCTCTTGCCCTCTCCATAGAACAGAACAGACACTATGCTCACAGCACTTGTTCGTTAATCTGTCACAAAGGATTGCACATGTGTACCCAGTCTAGAGCTATGTCAGATATTTCCCGCCCAACACGAACAATTGAGGCTAAAATCTGACATGTATACAAAGGTCGTCTGATGGTATTCATGGATCTGATGAACTACTGCAAAAAAAGTGAAGGGAGGAGAACACAGCTCCATAGAACAAAACAGCATTGTGTGTACAACGCTCATTCGTCCACCTATCCCTGGAAACAATCACAAAAGATTGCACCATTTTAGTACAGTTGTTGCAAAATAAAGGAAAACATTAAGACCAATTCTGATTAGGTTTGCCAACATTTGTTCCTTCAACTTGTTCTGAAATCAAAGCAGAAGCTTGTTACCTGTCTGACCAGTCCTGCAGCTCGGTCCTATGTAGCAAACCCCTCCGGGTGGGTGTGAAGTGTCTGTAAAGTAAGATTTATAAATAGTGAGCTAGATTACCAATACAAATCTGATATGACTACTGAAAATTGTACGGGTCCTTGCATGTTATCCACATGGAGACAAAGTTTTGCCTCCTCTATTCTCTGTATCTTTCTGTTCCAGTCTATTTGTATGAAAAGTGACATTTGTGATTCTTTCTGTTTGACCTTTGCTTGCAGTGTGAGGTTTATAACATTGGCACTTTAATGATTTTTCTTGTCATGGTATTTATGTCCTAGCGATGTCAATAAATATGTATGTACAGTATTCGTGTCCAATAAATGTCACTATAATCTGCAATAGCCATGTACCTATTTCATGGGGGAATCAGGAGCAGCTTGCACTGATATGAAGGCGGCATGGGTGAATGTGTGTGGAACTAGAGAAACCCAATGTGGGGGCAGCAATGGCGGCTTTTATTATTTTATTTTTATGGGCTTTTTGCAATTGAATGCAGAACTCTGAAAGGTTTTTATATATAAAAAGTGAGCAGCGACTGTCCAAAATGTGGGCTTTATAGCTACTTACTCCTGTGCACCTATTCAACTTCTCCCTATACATATATATTTATTTATTTATATAGGCCTTTATTTATAAAACAGGGAATCTGACATTTCCTCGAACACCCATGTGTTTCAATGGCAGGGACACCAGGGAATGTTTGAGGGAATGTCAGGTTCCGTTTTAGAAATAGATTTATAAATATATATATCATTTTTTTTTGTGAATCTATTTTTATTTTGAAAACAGTGGTCATCGCCACGTCAACCCCTCTGTTGCTATAGAAACAGCCTTTTTTTCTCAATAATCCTCATTTTATCCGCTTTTACTAAGGAAAAAGTGTATTTGGTGTATTTTATTTTGGTATTTAGTGATATTTCACCTCATTTCCTAACTCAGAAAGTCAAAAAATCCTGTCAGAGATTTTACTATTTCCCTGCTGCCTGCAATATGGTATGGTTTGTGTTCACAAGTTTGTTTAGTGATGTTATGTGCACTTTCTTTTCACATAAATGCAGCCTGTAAGTCTGTCAGACTGAGATACAGACGGACACATACCTCCTTAGTCAGTCAGCCATACACAGGTCTGATTCAGGTTCCCTTCCCGCCTTCGTGAGATGGGACGTTTCAAGTCCTCCCTTCACAAAGTGGTAGGCAGGGCCAGCAGGTGCGGTACGACGTTCGCAATAGGTTGAATTCATAGTGGGCGTGACCAGAATGTGCGTTCCCAATAAGCTCCAATTAGAGTGGGCGCGGTCAACACGCATGGGAATGTTAAGCGAAGCTGGTATCAAGGATAGTGGGCGGGGCCAGTAGTTCTGTAAAATGGCGGCGGCTTCTGAGGTGGCAATTGTGAAGGGGCTGCAGGGATGTTTCCATAGCAACCAATAAAAAAAATCACTTTCACTACATGTCATTCAATTGAATTGCAAGGAATGTGCATTTTATAAAGCACAGGTCCCTACTATTAATATTGGTATTTTTTTGTGACCAAGGGATATTTTTTTACCACAAAGCTTTAAAGATTTACTCATTGCTGCAAAATGCCAGTTGCCTGACAGTCATGTGTATAATCATAGAACAGTTCTATTGCAGGCTGAGCATGCAAATATTATTATTCAAAAGTATATAGTGCCAACATATTATGCAGCGCTGTACACTAGGTTTTGCAAATGACAGACGAATACAAGCAATGACACAGGAGGAGGAGAGGACAACATTATTTGTTTATGGCCTTCGTGGTTTATGGTTGTGAGGGACAAATGCCATGAAACTGAACTATAACACATTACAAGACATGGAAAGCATGCATAAATCATGGACGGGGCTTAAAAGGCTCACGTAAATGGTCAAAAACGCAAACGTCAGCGTCTGTAAGAAAAGGGCATCAACTCCTAGATTGTAAGCTCTTCGGGACAGGGTCCTCTCCTACTCCTGTGTCACTGTCTGTATCTGTCTGTCATTTGCAACCCCTATTTAATGAACAGCGCTGCATAATTTGTTGGCGCTATATAAATACTGTTTATTAATAATAACTAGGAGAAGAGATTGTATGTCCAGTTCATATATATCCTCTTCCGATTGAACTGCCACTTCCCATATTAAACCGAAACCAAACACAATCCAAAGGGAACTTTTAAGGCAGATACAGAAATGCAATATCAAGTCATTTAATGAAGTACAAATTATCAATAAAAAGCTCCTGGATAGTCTAACACAAATCTCAAATCTTCCTCGACGCATTCCACAGAGAAAAGCTGCTTCCTCAGGAGACTGGGATATGTTTCAGTGATACAATACATGTCATTTGTATTTCCTCATAATTCTTAGCAGCTGGCTTAAAATCAGAGAACTGGAGGTCTCCAGGATCGGCCAACATCACAGATAAATACTAAGATGCTTAGTAAAAATGATCCCTATTATCATATAGTGTGATCGAAGATCCATTTTCAATAAAGAAAGAATAAATTGATGGATGCATGAATAAAAATGGTGTACAATCAGCCATATCCACCATATCCACATGCGCTGCTGGGGCATTGTTTGACGTATTTTGCCTGCACCATCTGAAAACACAAAGCTGGTCAAACGCACTTTCTGTACCTGCGTTTGATGCGCAGTTTAAACGCAAGAAAACAGTGATCCCTCCTTTACTCTTCCACCCCCATACCTGTACAACTCCTGAATCATCACCTCTTTAGAGATTTATTTGTGTATTGGTATTCCGGAATACTTCATATTCACAACAAGGCCACTGCAAACTGGGAAAAAAAACAGAATGGGCCCCAGGTTATGTGCGATAAAGAGCCACCATAATATATGTTTGTACTGGTTCCGGTACAAAGGATCCTAATTCATTTAGGGATAAATATGAGAAGACAAGTAATTAGAAATAAAGTTGGATGGTGGACATTTTTGAGCATTCAGCTGCTCCTACTACTTGGAAACGTCTGACTGTCATGTAGATGTATGCTTTATGTCCAATGACAGTTTGTAGATTAATTTAAAGCCCAACTTTAGTTTTTTGTTAACACCCCACAGCACCTTTTCTTTGCCATAAGATGGCCGCAGCCTACTGGGTTAAACAAAGCTGAATAGGACTTAGAAAAGGCTGTGAACGTAGGGTGTCATAGCCGCTCTATAAACATGCTGTCGTGCTTTCATAGTGTAATAATCCAGAGTGGCACTGATGTCGCCATGTCCTTTGCATCATTCACGAAACCAGAAAACATAGGGACTAAGTTGGCCATGTAAACCCGCTGGAAGACTTGCAAAAATATTTTTTAAAAAGGCATAACAAATATAATTGGGGTATGTAAAAATCCATTCTTGTGATCTGAGGACCTATGCCAGACATAATGGTCAGGACTATGAGCTCTATTACATTTAAATGATAAACAATATGGCTCCATGCTTACTCCAGTCCGCTGGAAGGAGCAGCATGGATCATTCCTCCAATATGTTCTCCTAGGTCCTCAGCACCATACAAAGCAGTAGAGATTGGCGTTGACTCTGAGTACTAACCCTCCATTGCAATTCTTGCTTTGTAGAGGCTTATATATTGCTGGATCAAATCTAGGCAGGTAATTGTATAACTTGTATTACGCGTTCATTGCTTTTGGTAATGAATGTTGCTTTATCAGTCAAGTGACCAATTGTCGGCGTCTGCTCTTATCATCCCAAAGGAGAGAATCAGCCCCTGGTTATTGGATCACATCCTCTCAGGTTGCATTAAAGAAGGTTTATTATCCGTGTATATTTAGTTTGGCAGGTAGGTCAAAACATCAAGTGTGTGTGAATTTGTTCACCAGAACTCCAGGCATACAATAAAGGAACAAATGATGCATCTATGTGGGGGCATTGGAAGAATACAATATACTATACAGCAGACCTTGGAAAAAGAAGGGAAAAGCAGCACAATGGGCCTGATTTATTAAAGCTTTCCAAGGCTGGGGAGGATACACTTTCATCAGTGAAGCTGGGTGATCCAGAAAACCTGGAATGGATTTCTTCAACGTTATTTGCTATTTGCTAGCCAATTTTTAGAATCCTGGACCAGCTTCACTGATGAAAAGTGTATCCTCCCCAGCCTTGGAGAGCTTTAATAATTCAAGCCCAATGTGTCAGGCATACTGCAGTAGAACAAGCCTAATGATAGGTGGTAGAGAGATGAGCTCATCGATGTGCTGCTTCTCCTTCCACCATCCAATCACCTGCAAGCAAAAGCAAAACTGCAACAGAGAAAAAAATCTATTTCCCACCTGAACTGGATGGAATACAAATCCTTCACCCGCCCTCCCAGCATCTCTAACCCTTTGCCTGGAGTTGGGCTTTAATGCTGAACTTTCTTATGCAATTCTTCATGCTTTTAGAAGAAAGTCATCAATGGCTGCTTCATTATTCCTCATAGACAGGTTTAGATAAAACGGCTTTGCAAAGAAAAATAAAAAGTGGTATCCTGGGTAACTGTAAACATTCCCTATTGTACAAAATACCTTCCTATTGTTTCTGCATTGCAGCCCCCGCACACTACCATAGTGATGATATAACTGTCTCCTCTGACTGCTGCAGTGGCACCAGACCTACCTGTGACATAACAATGCAGGAACTCAGTTATCATCATTTCTGCCCATTACAGGTTCTCCTAATATTCTGCAGACAAAAAAATAGCTCTTGCTTTGTGCAAATTCATATTAATGTAACAGCTTAAACAACACATTTCTGGTCTGCCAAATGGGTAATTATTTGTGCTAATTACCCAAATGAAACTAAATAATGAATCACAATAGAAAACGGCGGGGTCTGTCTCGCAGAGGCAAGGCATATTTCTCAATACAGAGATTGTATAAGTGTTCTTATGCAGCTGCTGCACAGCGGTGCTTTCTGAATGAAAAGATATTTATTTTCAATTAAAGGGAAGCTGTCCAGATAACAATTTGGGAGCTTGCTGACTTTTGCAGGATCACGTTTCGGGGGCAAATACAGCATGTTTGATGTACGGCTTAATTTATTTACACACCAAGGTCAAGCGTGCAGCCATTGAAGCAGTAAAAATAGGTTAGATTCAGGATATAGATTTATTAAAAGCTCGGTGGCTCAGACGTTAGCACTCAGGTTTAAATCTCGGTCAGGACACTATCTGCATGGAGTTTGTGTGTTCTCCCCAGGTACATGTCGTTAGGTTAATTGGCTTCCCCCTAAATTTGACCTTAGACTGTATTTGACATATGACTATGGTAGGGACATTAGATTGGGAGCTCCTTTGAGAGAAAGTTAGTGATATGACTGTGGACTTTTTACAGCGCTGCATAATATGTCTGTGCTATATAAATACTGTATATTAATAATAAATAAATGGTGCAGAAAAGATGGAGATGGCAGCCCAAAGCCACACAATGCCCCTACTACAATGAAATAAACTTGCCTGAATGCAAACTTTTTAATACACTCAACACTCCTTTTGCCATCCCTGCTGCCGCCATTCTTCTTTTGGCTTTAAGATCTTTATTGGCCAGGCTGTAATGACTTAATTACAGAACATTCATACTTCCAGAATCCTTCAGGCAGTTACATAGTCAGTTGGGCTGAAAAAAGATAAATCCATCAAGTTCAACTACTAGGAAAATAAACATATCCCAGCTAAAAAAACACCCTATGGACATAGTTGATCCAGCGATGGCAAAACAAATTAGAAATCAATCAAGATGGCAGCCTCCATATGTGAACATTTGTCATATCAGTTACTTTGAGAACCCATATAAGCATAAAGAAACAGCATCAGCGATAAATACCTTTCACAAGCTTGATTTTGCAACCATTAAATTTGGCATCTCTTAGTGAGTTGTATTTTTTTTAACACATCTTTATTATGGAAATCATGCTCAGATATTAACAAATATTATTCTAAATATGACTCAACTTCACACCTTGTTTGAGAAATGACTGTGTTTTTCCTGTACCGCTCTGTTAGTAATACATTCATTCATCATCTTTATCATGAGAAATAGAATTTTGTTTGATCTGGCCTTCATAGCGTATGATAGTAATAAAAAAAGTAACAAAATGAGTTAGAAATGAAAAGGTTGGAAGGAAAGGTGGGGAAGTGCAAACCTAAAACTGAAGTTCTGAAATTAAACACGATGCCAGTGATTAATGAGATTGGTGCAAGCTGTGTCAGGCTGTGTCAGAAGGTAGGGAAGCTGGTATCACAGATAATCACACCATGTAGATAGGCAATGGGGAGAAAAGATTGGAATATAGTTGTTGAATTCTGCAGCAAGAGTGCATTTTGTACACAAGCATTGTGGTTTAGGGTCAGAAACACAAGCCTGTATGACCTTTAGGTAGAATATGTGGCATAGATTACTAAGGGCCCAAGGGTACCGACTTGTCACTTCAGAATTGCTTCTGCCAACATAGAAGTTAATGGAAATGCAAAAGCAGCTGGGTGATGAAATTTAGATGAGGGTCACATGCAAGTCAAAAGAAGGTCAAATACAAGTCAGAACAGGAGGTCAAATACAAGTCAGAAGGACTTCATCTGGAGGTCAAATGTACTTGTCATTGTATGAACTCAAATGAATTGGCATTTACCCGAAACAAGATGTATGAGCCTGAGAACTGGTGTGAGTTTATGAGCAAGAATTAATAAAAGTTTAGCTGAACTTCCCCTATTCACTGTTTAGTCCTGGTAGACATGTGGGACCCTTAACATTCAAAGACGGTTTGAACAGCTCTTTTACGGTAATGAATTTGTTTTAGCATTCTCATCATACTCTTTACACTAATATACTAAACAAAGCATCTTCAATATTAGTTATTCGAGTACTAATTACAAGGCCTGGATTTCATTAGCAAAGATTTATGCTTGTAATATACCTGTCCAACTATCTAATAGGAATACCACAATTAGAATACATATCTGAATATTTGTTGGATACCTGAATAATTAAAATGGATTTCAGGCTAATTAAAGACTTTCGTATTGTTTTAAAGTGAATATATTTTTTTATGCAGAAGCTCTGCTACAATTGGGACTTCCTCCCTCCTTCTGTTCTCTTTTACCTCCTTGGTGCAGAAAATTACCTTTGAAAATGGATTTCTTTTGATGATGGGAAGATCAGCACTTCCTAGTCATAAAAGGGTCAGCTCAAGTTCTCAGTTTAAGCTTTACTGAAGATGTGTGTTAAGTGTGGTTTGTTATGTTGAAATTGCAACCTAAAATCACTTGTTACTTGTTTGAACTATTTACAAACTAGTTTTATACTATTTTCTTCAGTAAATTTTACTCGTTATTAACCATCTCCAGTGCTCCGGTCACCTACCAAACACCCTATCTCATGGCTAGAATAATTGTATGAGTCAGTACATCTTCGTTGCATTCTAAGGATGGATAACATTTTTGTCTGTTTGTTTAACTTATAGACATTTCTTATTCTACTTTCCTTAGCTTTTATTTTGTCATATACCTTTATACTTTTCCCCTGAGAATACTACAAAGGTAATTGCAGCGCCTGATTGTGCCGTCATTCAGTCGTACAACGGACCCTTAAATTGAGTTTGGCGCCCCGTGAATTGCAATTGACTCTTCACATTCTAAAGGTCAGACTGGAGAATTCTTTATATCAATCCAGACAATGAGAAGACCTAACAGTACACAAGGGAAAATAAAGCAATGGTTTCATTGGGGAAGAAAAGACACTGGAGTATAAAAGGACACTATTATGACTTTTTTGAAAAGGTTAGGTCCATGTTCGAAACTGCTTTTTAAGCTACAGGTGGACAATGACATGGTGAATCATTCACTGGCTTCTAAATCTGTCAACGACTCTACAGACTGAGGTGTTTCCTGCTGAATTCTCAGCATGCTCATGTTGCAGCCGTTATTGGGACCAGATCTGTAGGTCCTAGGACACTCCACATCCTATACATCATATCACTTTCCCTGTAGTGTGCAAAGAAACGTCATCGACTTCAGTGGTAGCACTAATACTGGGCTTTTGTCTAGCCAAACTCTGTGAGTGAATATCAGCATAGGTGAGGTCCTTCCAACACGAAAAATGACAAAATGGGCACAAGGACACATTTTTGCTTTTTCTGCAAGGTTAAATACTGAAAATCACCTGTTTTTAAGCCCTATAGAAAAATATAATTATGTTCTGGTCTAACTCTATTCATTAAAGGATGAAGATTTGGTCCCTCCACTTGTTGCGTAGTAATGACCTTGGAGTTTTTTATATTATACCCTGAAAAAAAGTTTTAGAAATTAAAATAACTGAAGAAGAACATCAAGAACTCAATCCGGACCACAAAATAAACCAACAATCAAGCTAGAAGACTTGGGTTATTCAAGTTCTTGCACTGCCAGATGCATGAAACTCAGAAAAAGCACATTTATTATATATAGACATGTAGAGGAGCCCTGCCAGGCTGACGACAGATGTCAAGTGCAAGAAAATAAACGTTGCTTAATGGACTAGTACAGAATGACCTTGAGAATGTCACTTCAAATGACAGTGTTAACGCTGGAGAGAAATCAGGGGCAAGGACATCACAAGGGAAAATATACATCAAAGTACCTGAACATAGAATGAAATGAAATGATGACTTAATTGTTTTAAGCTGTTTTTTTTTATGCACCGAAGTGACATAAATGGAATTTGTCATCCTTGTGAGAGCTCATATTCCTGAGTCTGGGATTACTGCTATGGAAGGGAGTTTAAGGTTCAAACAAATGTTTTGCATTGACATTCACACAAGGGATATGGCCCATTGGCCTTGTAAATGTCCTGACAAATGGCAGAGCAAAGTTCCCAGATTCCAGCCTTCTTCTCCTATAGTTCTCAGAAGGTGGGGTTGCAAGTTAAGGAATACAGTTGTCTCACCTTCCTGGCTGCTGATTGGATATTGACGCTGCTAACCCTTCTTCTTATTGGCTGCGAGCAGTTCCCGATCCCGATACAAGACTTGTAACCCACAACTTGTAGCACCTGTAATCCTAACTGTATTCCCAACACCTATTCTCACCCTTACTTAAAATAATTGCGGGTAAAAGCACAGAATATTCAGGTAATATAAATTCATTGTTTATTAGTATGCAGCATAAGGGTCATTGGATTTTGGTTTTTAACGCAAGAGAGGTTTTGCAGGTAATTAATTTAACTATTTAACCCCTCAAGAAAAGGTTAAAACAAGCATTTTATTTAAACGTGGCACTTATTTATGATATAGTGCTGATACAAAGTGTGTAATTCTTACATTATCAGGAGAATACAGTGCCTATAAACAGGGTAGATCAGTCTCAAGGTGTTTGTACCAGTTCACAAGCCTCTTGATTAAAACTAAACTATAAAAGATGTTGTGCATGTATCTTTTGACGAAAAAACAATCCTTCCTCTTTCCTATATATATGTGTGTGTGTACAATGCCTGAAATGCATGTTCTGTGCACACTCATGGCCCATTCTTGGCATCTCATATATAAAGGGTGTATAGTATAACTCACTGGCACATGCATGGAGGTTATTCATCAATGGCGAGAAGAAGTAAAATGCAGGAGAGTCAAAGAAAGGGGCAACGGTCAAAGCTGAAAGGGGAAAGGCTGGGATTGTTCTGCAAAGTATATTTACTCAATATGGCAAAGGCTGCCACTACTTACCCATGCTAGAGTTCCCTGAAAGGCTAGGTTCAGACCAATGGTGGAAACAAGCTTTCCTGTGCAGCTCCTGGTGGCTGGCACCTTGGAAGACCCTTGGGATTCTGGCACCACTGCTTGTATGGAATCGGTAGACACATCACAACCTCACAACTAGCCTGAACCTAGCGTAAAGCAGTGAAAACAGTCCCTGAATACATTCCATGGTTAATTAGCTGGAGCTACCCTTTCATTTATTGCTTTGCATTACCAGTTTGCTCAGACTATTATTAATTGCAGACCATTATCAGCTTCCATTTTTGCTAATCATTTACGACATACATTAAGCCAGATGGACCTAATTAATTAATGTTGCAAAACAAAAACCTTTAACATTGACTCAATATTTTAGCACAGCTTAACAGGTAGGGAGATCAGCAGAACGGACTTCCTGTTGGACAATTTGTAATGTGATGAATGATCTATTTTAGGGTTAGAAAACCTTTACCAGGCGAGGTGTTCATATGTCTATTATACCATGCAGAATGGAGAACAATTAACTCAGCCTTGAGTACATTAACTCTACAAGAACCATCCGAGGTCAACCAGCAGATAATACAATACAATGTCAATGTGGAAGGAAATAAAGGTGTTAAGTGCCCAGCTATATGTACTATCGGTTAGACTCTACCCAGCAGATACATGGCACACATCAGCTCCCAGTGGTTCCGGCTGGATAGCTGAGCCCCACATTAAAGCAGAAAGACCTGGGTAACATTACAAATGCTAAGCAGGGTTGTGGATGCAATATTAATGTGATGTGATATAATTAGATGGAGTCACTGGTGCGGAATTGTTCCAGAAGTACTTGTGAAAGCCACATTTTTTTTTGCTTGCTTTGCTTTTGGCCATTTAGCTACTGCAGGCTTAGCAGGTAGCTTAAAGGGCAAAAGAAAAAAAATGACACCATTTTCCGAGGTGTGTGAACTTAAAAGGTGTAAAAACATCTGCGCCATTGCTTTCCAGTCTATGAAGCTTGAATCCATCAGGACTGCGGATGGGGTAGACTGCAGACTAGATTAGTAGTCAGTAGACAGAGGTTGAAGTTGCAGATTTCTGTAAGTTTTAGCAGTTCTAAGGCAGAATATCTCCCCAGCACTGGACACAGTGAACTAGTTCTGCTTTTGGGCCATTTTGGATTTGGCGATTTGTTGCCATCGTCAGTATTGCTGGAGACTTCCGAGTTTGGGAATGATGCCAGCAACCTTACTGCCTTGTCACTAACAATTGTGATTTGCAGTGTTCTGTGCCAGCACGAGAACTATTTCATAGAGCTTAGTGGAATGCTTTCCAGCAAGATTTGGCACTGGCAACATATCGATAGTTAGGTGTATTGGGATGCTATGTTGTGCCAAATAGCTTCTTGACAAGTTTCCTCCAATATATAATTTGATTAGAGGCAATACTTACTGCAGGAGATTTAGTGCACGTTTATGCCTAAACACATTTAGGGTGGTCTTGGGAACAAAGGATCAGGATGTAAAAGAAGTAAGAAGGCAAACAAGTTTACCCAAATAAAGAATTGGGGTCAAATATATAACTGGAGAGGAATTTTTGAAATTATATGGAGGGGTGATGTTAGAGTTACTGGGAGGGTTAGGAACATTTCTAAGATCATTCAGAATTTACTGATAGGTGTATTTGGCATGCAGACGACCTTCCTATGACCTGCAAATAAACTTCTCAAGGCAGGTTTTGCAGTTCTATATACTTAGGCGTAAATGCAAATATGGAAAGGAGCTGACTGAGCCGGGCCCTAGGGGTTTTAGGGAGGGTTAGTGTAAGGGTTACAGTGAGTGTTAGGGTTTTATTGAGGGTTACAGGGGAGGTTACTGTCAGGGTGCTGGGATGATTAGTGTTAGGGTTGATGGGGGTATTAATGTGAGGGTTTCAAGGAGCTTAGTTTTTAGGGTTACAAGGAATAATATTGTGAGGATTTGTGTTAGGGTTGCAGGGAACATAAGTGTAAGGATTGCTGGAAAAGTTGGTCCAATGGTTAAGGTTGGAGTTAATGTAGGGGGTTACAGGGTGGAATAATTTTATTGCGAATAAAAGGGTTAAAGGCTTACTTTATTATCTGGGGTCTTCAAATTCTCATGGAGAACTTGTTAGGAATTGGCAAACAGCAGCAAAAAGCAGAAAAAACGACAGGTAAAGCTGCCAGAATAAAATATTGGGCAGATAAAAGATTTAAACCCAAACTAGGGGCTAATCAGTAAGAGTGCCACATTTATATATGTCACCTCTACCTTTAAATAGTACTGACCCGAGATCCTCTCAGATCTCAGATGAAAGGTATCTGAGCAGATGTTGGCACACAATTCTGGCTGACCTTCTGTTACAACCCACTGGACATTAATAACCCGAGCATCTGCAGATATAAATGCAGGAAAACTGGCCAGACCCCAGAACAGATGAGTCTGTGCCAGCGATTTCAATTAACTCTGAAGGAATTTACAGCTCTGTAAGGGGGAGAGATGTGCAAAAAGCCAAAGGTGTCATCTTATTTTCTTGTTAAGATTAAATTGTTTAAAGGGCATCTGTCAGCTCAAGTACACATCTGTAGCAGTGGATTTTGCAAAGCAGGTAATCTGACATTCACCAAACATTCACAACAGCTAAATCTCCTTGGTGCATGTGTTTGGAATGACACTGGCTGATTCACTGGTGAAAGTCACATTTATAAATAAGTCCCAAATTATTCTTTAAAAGAAACCTGACAATGGTTGGACTCACATCCACCGACACTCAGGCTTTTTAAGGAATGGCCCGGATTGAAGCATCTCTGCATAAAGAAACTAAGGTTGCAAAATTTTTACAGAGACTCAGTCTCACTCAATAAAGCGTCAGATTATGAATACTTCTGAACAAAGCTCTTGGTATACTTTGAGAATGTTAGATAATGATGCTCCTTTGGTTATGGATGATTTTTGAGTTGGAAACTGCTGACATTGTTAACAAGATTGTGTGGCTACCACCCTTTCTTCCATACTTTTCATTTTTTATTTTATTTTTTTTATTTTTTATTATATTATTATTTTTATTCTACTTATTTATTTTATTTTATTTATTTATTTATTTTATTTATTATTATTTTTATTCTATTTATTTATTTTATTATTTTTATTCTATTTATTTATTTATTTATTTTATTTTTTTTAATATTATTTTTATTCGCATACCTGTTTTTTCTTTTTCAGTTTCTTTTTTTATATATGTTTCTTTGAATATTTGTATATTTCGTGTTAATTTATTTGCTGTAACCTTGATTACTATATTGTTTATATTGTTATTTATTAAAACATCCTTTAATAAAAATTAATATAAAAAAAGTAACCTGTAAAATGATTCCTTGCATGTGCAATAGTTCAGTACATAGGGAAAACTATTTGCAGTGATTTCTCCACTTTATCTTGCTCACAAAATCCCTGATTCGTATCCCAGGCACTGAATTATATCATTGTTTAATGTTAGTGCCAGATTGCCAATGTCGATCATGGTTAATTTACTTCTATAGGCTTAACTACAAATCGCTGGGCTTAGCTACAAATCACTGGAGGAGAGCGATTTGTAGTACCAGCTTCATTCTGTAGCATTGGCTTAGCTTGTGGCAGTGACAAATGACCTCTTTGCAAATGGCCGGGGACTCTTGTGATGAAATCGCTAGCTACAAAATGCTGGTAATGGATGTCATTAGAGACTGACAGTAGAGTTTTATCTCGCTTTAGAGGGAACTCCAGGCAAAACCTTTGGACAAATTGGGGAAAGGTGAGGAGCGCTATCAGGCATTGCTTTAATTGTTGTATGTTTCCTGTTAGCAGATTGCCTCACTTCCCATTGTATCCCTGGAACAGGAACCAGGGGAAACTTTTCCAATTAGGTCCGACACATAATAAAAGCTGTAAGTCTTCCTGATCACGGAGTACCTACCCCACCGAAGGTAAAATCTCTTGATTACCTGGTGTCTCTTTATGTCACTTTAACATGCATTAAACTAATGACAGCATTAAAACTAATGTACCTACCTTGGATAAATATCTGCATTGTCTAAACAAACAGCAACATGTGTAAAATATATGTAGACCCCTATACAATAGTTAGGTAAGGATGTACCACATCCCCAAATGATATACTAGAAAAAAGAGAATATGGCCCAATTCCCTATTTGGAACAAAGTGATCTAAGGAAATGGCAAAAAGTGGGATTTTTAAGGTACTAAGCGATTTAAATTGAATAAAAACACAATATTATTTACAAATATTAAAACACGATAGCTCAGCTACATTCCTCCAATTTGTTTTACACGTGATGGGTTTGCTATGTCCCATCAGTTTCCTGTCTTGTAAAGTCACCCAATGTAACCCTGTAAGGATTACTGATCCACAATAATAGGCATGCCTCAGGTTTTCTCTCGCTCCATAAACACTGTGCATTATGTTGTGAGATGACAAGGTGTCACAGCAAACAGATGAGATGAAAGGAGAACATTTCCTAGGGTTCAGCATTTTCTGCCTTGTAAAGTCCTACTCAGATACATAGCTGTATAGCACAAGACAGCAATTTATGCCTTTGATAACTTCTGCTATTATATGTGTGACAATCAGAAAACTTGAGAATGAGAAGCACAAAGTCACATATCCAGAAAAAGCAGAAGGTAGGAATGTGCAGAAAAGTTTGAAATAATTCTTCTTTTTACAAATCTAAAGTTGTATTTTTTGAATCTGAACTCCAGGAAAATATACCGTACATATTCGAGTATAAGCCGTCCCGAAAAAAAAAAGATACCTAATTTTGCTTAAGAAACCAGGAAAAACTGATTAACTCGAGTACAAGATTAGGATGGGAAATGCAGCAGCTACTGATGAGTTTCAATATTCAAAATAAATGCAAATATAATTACGGTATGTACCTCTGCATATATTCGGATCTGCTTATACTCAAGTATATATGGTGAATTTTTGTAGATTTGTGGTCATTAAATCACTCTTATTTATTATTTGTGTATTGCTGTGTATTATTGTGTGCTGCTATAGGAGTCCCTGTACAGTCCCCGTACAGCAGAGCTTTTACTGGGTGAGGAACAAGCAGCACAAGGAGCAAAATCATTTGTTATGCAATACAAGAAGCAATCTGAAACACTACACATTAATAAAACGATGAGCTATACTATAAATGTTCTCTGTGCTGCACCAGCTTAGAGACTGGGAACCTACATAGCTCAATGAGAATTGTCAAGCCCTAATGAAGGGAACCCTTTAAACCACTGAAACATATATATATATATATATATATATATATATATATATATTACTATAATACATTGGAAGGCAACTTTTTTTTTTAACCTTTGGGTCTTTTAGGATAGTATAGGGCTTTTTTTTTCCATGTAGGCAGGTGCCCATAAAGGCCCAATAATATATGTTTTTTGGGGGGAGAGCTAGGCCCTTTTTGGCCATTGGGTCTAGGACTTTTTTTGGAGGAGGTGCATGACAACCTGTCTCTGAATTGATCTGTTTTGGCATATGGGTCTTCTTGGGTAGTGTAAGCCTTATTTTTATTTGGGGGTTCCCTTGTTGGCCATTGGGTCTTTTTTGATAATGTAGTCCTTTTTTGAAATGGAAAGCAAGCCTGAATAATTATTCTAAGACCTTTGTGTTTCAGGTGACCAAGAACTGCTTGTCTAGGTAAACGCTTATTTAGAAAACATAGGGAATTATAAGGAAGTTATAGGAAGAATAAGGATCTGGGTCAGCGACATATTGGCCATCTGTCCACCAGTGTAATAGAATTCCTCCATTGTAGTCATTGTTAGGTGCTGGGTCAGAGATCAGCAATGCCTATTAGAATATATTAAGAATGTAGTCTTTATGGGAACATTACTCATGATGATGGACCTAGGATCCTCATATTGAAAAAAAAGCTTATCAGTATGTTTAGAAAATGGTTTATGTTTGTAAAGCCGTGTTACCACTATCATGGCACAGTTTGCGCCCCGCCAAATGATTCTGAAACAGTCATCATAATTAAAGGAATTTCACTCATTCTTGTTCTGAACATGTTTCTGTATTGAAAACCCTTTTAATTAAAAGAAAATACAGTTTTTCTTCACTTGTTTTATTACATTTTTTCATTAACATTCCTTATCTGACATTTTGCCCATCAATTTGGATTTAATATGTTTGGGCTATGGATTGCTTTTTTGTGAGCGCTCCAAATATTCTATTATCCAAATATCGCCAAATATTCTATTATCCAGACGTCGCCCTTTCATCCAACATCGCAGTGCCCTCTAGTGATCTAAGGAACATTTCAATAGCGTCACTATCATATATAAGAGGGACCTTCCAGATAAATGTTTGCACCCCGGTCATGCAGATAAGAATATTAGTGAGCGAAATGAGAAGAATTCCAGTGAGACTGAATCCAGTTCCTGATTTGGAAATTCCTGGTCAAAGTTCTGTTTTTTCATTACAAAAGGTTAAAAACAAATATTTTTGTTGAAAAGTCACTAGGGTTGGTCAAGCATGGTATTCTATTAAGTTTGATAGTGTTATAATATTTAAGAAAAGATGGCTTT
Organism: Pyxicephalus adspersus; assembly: GCF_032062135.1. NCBI lineage: Eukaryota > Metazoa > Chordata > Amphibia > Anura > Pyxicephalidae > Pyxicephalus > Pyxicephalus adspersus. The sequence continues at coordinate 8,017,841 of NC_092863.1, read as the reverse complement.
TTGGGCATAGGTATCAAAATTATTTCAGTTTACTCATCATGTTGTCAACTGTATAAAAAATTATAATATAGTGTATATACAAACAAACAAACACAGGTGGTTGATTAGCTAGATATCCAAAATAATTGGATAAGGAATATTGATTCCAATAAGAATATAGAATTGCCACCATGCTCAGCACAGTTAAGAATTAATCACATTGGGAATCTTTATGTTATCTCAGCACTACTCAATTGAGTCCCAAAAATCCCCTGACGAAGCCAGTGTGCGAAACGCATTGGGAAATAATAATTCTTGTTACACTACTGTATACGCAATTATTTTGGATATCGAGCTTATTACCACTTGTGTTTGTTTGTATATATATTATAGTATGATTTTTATAAAGTTGAAAAATCTGTGATCATACAACATGATGAGAAAACTGAAATAATCTTGATTACTATGCCATTAAAAGCCGTCTTTTCTTCTTTCCTTTTCTTTTATGTATCATATACCGGTAGTAAGGCTTGGCAAAAGTTGACTAACTGAAATATAACGGTTTCCCCTTTCCTTTTCACTTTTCTTTGGTTCATGTGTTGAATAATGTTTATTTGTTGGCTTGGTGCAGATTCCAGGCAGAAAGTTTAGACTTTACCCCCTTTCATTCTCCTGGTGAATCTTTCTAGTAGTGGGATTACTATGATGTATAGAGTTTGTCATGTTCAGTATATAGACTGCAGACTGTTCAGCAATGGCAGTATATGGTTAAAGCAGAAGCATACGTGTCTGTGGGTGGTGAGCGTAGCATAATTGCTGATTTTGGCACAGTCTTACCCTGCGTGCAGCAATGACAGTTCCAGGATCCTATTACCCCTGTGTGCCATCTTTGCCACAGCAAACTCCAACTACACGGCTATCCCCTTCCCCCATTGGGTGATGTAGCTCCTGTGCATGCCAGCGGATGGCTCTAATGCTGTACCGGGACAAGCGCTAAAACAAAAAGCCACCAGAAGCCATGGATTTATTTTTCGACAAAGGAGATGGCACTACCTCTTGGTTTTTGTTGAGTTTGGATCCACTTTAAGCAATTTTAACTTTGCGTTGTCCCTAAGCTGTGCAGGGTCCCTGGGGAAAACCTCAAATAGCATGTGAAGTGAAATCATTACAGTGCACCTATACACAGTTCACATTATTCCAGAGATAAGAGACTTCATATGCACTCTCCTGCTATGTTGTGCACATGGGGTATCCAAACTCCAAATCTGATCTTGCAAATCTTTCCTTATTCTATATCTTCTAAGGCCTGTTTATGATGGCCTTCACCTTGTCATGTAACTCTGTCTAAAAGCCGTCTACCCTGAACCCCACCTATAACACCTGAATGTAGCATCCACTTGTGTTACATGGACCCACACTAACCCCTTATATAACTATTCATCTTTTCTTTGTAAGACTTCAAATAACTGAATATAAGGGGGACAATACCCAAGCCAAGAAGGATTCAAGAAAAGATGGTTAAACAGAACTGCATGCAGTTATATAAATATAGATGTGTATATCTTATTTATTAATATGGATGTGTAATACAGCCCTGTGTGTGGAGGAGAGCAGGAACAATGGGTCAGTGACTGGAAGGTTATCAGTAGGCGGATGGCAGCATTGAAGAATAAGAGGTAAAGTGATATGATATTATTAAAACATCTATTACTATCTGAATCACCACTTCTGCATATCTAAGTGAATGAAAAGCACAATTTGGAGGGATACTATCATCAACAATCATTATTCTGCCACTGACCAATGTAATACTATAGGAATATCCACAGACAGAGGAACACTGGAACAGCACAAGGGAATAGGCTGGGAAACAAGGGGTTAACACAGGAGCTGGACAGAGAAAACACTGAATTAACCAACAGATGTACAGGAAATGCTCAGCAGAGCTAGGGGCTCGGCACTAGTGGAGACACAAGCACTTGTTGTAATGTATCCAAACTAACTTGAACTAAAAAGTAGTAAAGTAGTATATACTTCTACAATATATTCCACGTAGATGTTGCTTTTTTTTCCATCCAGTAACACATTTCTTCAGGATAACAATACTTACTGTAGTGTATAAAAAAAGCATCTTTGTCACCTTTGTTGTTCACAAGGGTCACCTAGGAAGGGCTATATATTGATCTAAGATCCGCCCGGGCTTTCTTGCTAGGAACTTCCTGGACTTTAGAAAGTTGCTCAGGAAGTTTGCAGAATCAATAGGTATGTATGTGTATATATATATATATATATACCTATTGATTCTGCCAGAAATCGAATGCACTCCAAACTTGTAAATTTCTCAAACCCAGGAAGTTCCTAGCAAGAAATCCCAGGAGGTTCCTAGATCAATATATATATATATATATATATATATATATCACTTTTATTAGATTAGATAGATTAGATTGAACAAAAGGCAGCAGATTGGAAAATGTATACATCAGGTCATACGTAGACTTTAACAAGTGATCCCATATTACAGTGGCCCCAATCCTGCGTCATTAGCAGGTGTTACTTTAATTGCCATCCCAGTAGAAGACTTCCAATGATCTGCTCCTCCCTGGCACCTTAGTACTGATTATAATTAAGCCAATTTTTTCCCTTTGACTCACTTCCTCCCACGCACCTCCCCGCGTGCTTCCGCACTTCCCCAGCTGGACACTGATTGCGGATTGACAGGAACAGCCACGCAAATCACTTCCACACAAATCCTTCTATTCTGTCTCAATTAATTCTAAGCCATAAGCATGGGCTCTATCTGTGCCAGTAACACATTGGCGGAATGTTGTGTGTATTATTTTAATGGCAGCTCAGATCATTGTTCTAGACTGCAGCCTATCTATAACATTATAAATAAATATCCTGGTGTCAGAAAATGATATTAAAATGATGTCAGAGAAAGAAAACAGACAAGACTGGGAAATAACCAAAGCTCTACAATGGGGCAGTCATTGTGGTTCCTTCATTATTATCCAGTATTTATATAGCACTGACATATTATGCAGCGCTGTACAAAGTCCATAGTCATGTCACTAACTGTCCCTCAAAGGAGCTCACAATCTAAAATCCTTACCATAGTCATATGTCTTTAATACAGTCTAAGGGCAATTTTTGGGGGAAGCCAATTAACCTAACTGCATGTTTTTGGAATATTGGAAGTAACCAGAGGAAACCAGAACCTGCAAACTCCATGCAGATGTGTCCTGGCCGAGATTTAAACCTGGGATCATTAAAGGTGGGATTGATGAGAAGATACAGATACTTTGCTTTGCAAGGACATGAAATTCCTAGCAAGATCAGCAGGGGTTTTCTGTACTTGCTGAAAATGTTATAAGCCTGAAAAACAGAAACTAAAGTAGCCATCACATGGTAAGCTGCAATGTAGCAATAAACATTCTCCACTCTCCATAAATGATTCGTTTTTTTCTGAGACTTTTAAGGACATGGAAGGTTAGTAAAAGGACTTCCCAAAAACAAGGCAGCCCAGGCAGTAGCCCAAGGCCCAGTCTATGTCCATAGTACTCATCATTTCTTTAGTAGATCCTGCAAACTTTGTTATGATGGTATTGTGGACTAGGACAGGTACACCCTGTTCAGACACATTTGAGCATTTCCTTTGATCATCAGAATGTTTATGGTAAACCTTACAAATAATAAAATTTTTAATGACAGGTTCGCTTTTTCTGTTTGTCCTGTTCTCATCTAGGTGCAGTACCGGAAGTTAAACGCTAGGTGACACTGTGCTGCGATTTCTCGCGGTTGCTTTTAAAACGTGCCTTGCAGTACAGAGAAGCCGCCGCTAGGTGTCTCTGCTGTCGCGGTTGGTGATAGCTGGGCTCTGCAGTGTTTCCCGGTGTTAGCGGCGGCGATGGGCGAGACGGAGACCGGGGGGGAAACGGTGGCGGAGCGGCCTGGGCCTCCAGCCGAGGAGCCGGTGCTGTGGAGCCCAGAGGTAGAAGTCTGCCTCTTCCATGCTATGCTCGGCCATAAGCCCGTAGGTGAGTGTAGGCCGCAGTACATCCCCGGACTTTCCTAGCAGCCTAGCCGGGGAGGGTGATGAGTATCTGGCGAGGGATGAGGAAGGCCCCAGGCCTCGGATATAGTACCTGTAAATCATGTCTTCTAGCTACCAGCAGCTCTGAGACCAGACCCAGGATTCATAAAATCCCTGGAATTATTTTGTTGTCTTTGTCCCCCCCTTGTTTACATTCTGCATTCATTTTACAGCTTCTTAGGGCCCATTCACACAATCTGAGCCATTGCTGTGATGTGATTGGTCAGCATTTATTTTCCAATAGGCTGCCTGATGAGCCTCAATAAACTGAAAATTATTAATAATAAACAGGATGGATATAGCGCCAACTTATAACGGAGTGCTGTACAATAAATAAAGGTTACAAATGAGAGACACAGGAGGAGGAGAGGACTGGGTAGCAGGTAGACACACAGGCTGCCTTTATGTTAGAGTTCCTTATGACAGGTTCTCTTTAATACGTCCCTAATATTGGTATGATGGATGGTCAGTCACCGTCCTTTCCTATAGATAATTGTACCACCAGCAGATACAAATGCTTGATTTTCATTGCTGGAGACAATATTCAAAAGTGGACCTAAACGCAAAGGGTTTACTTTATATAAAAGAGTAGAAAACCCACGTATATCATGTAAAAAAAAAATCTATTTTCTTTTTTTTGAATGCAAGACGGAATGGGAGCGTAGATCCTCCTGGGATAACTATGTCACGTATCCCAGGGGGCCCCTGGCTGCTCCTTCTGTATGTGGTTTAGCAATAATTGGGGAGGACGCAGCGGGATGCCTTCCAAGCACCTCCTCTACCTATGTAGCATCTGGGGATCTGCAACACACAGGCTGCCTTTATGTTAGAAATCCCTGTGACAAGTTCTCTTTAATATATCCCTAATATTGGTATGATGGACTAAAGGGCTCCTTCTGTGCATGCCCCAGGTGCTCAGGCATGCACAGAAGGAGCACCCAAGAGCATCCTGGGAGGCTTTGTGCTCACATTCATTCTCGATCGCCTGGGCAATCAAGAATTAGAGGGCTAGCTGCACCATTTTTTTTTTTTAAGGGTGTTGCACTTAAAAAAAAAACACATTTTTTTTCATAAAAGGGTAAAGTGAAAATTCTGAGTTTAGGTACACTTTAATTTCATGAGCCTGTCAGTGGTTTCTGGCAACAGGCCTCTTGTCTGTCCTATTTACTGCTTTACTTTTTCCGGTCATACACACACAGCTGTCATGGTGAGCAGTATTTGTATATTAGTGTGCATGTTTTGCTTTTTTTGGGGTTTGCCCTTTGTTTTAACAAGGTTGTGTTATTTGTGATGTTCTGATACAGGGGTGAACAGACACTTCCATATGATCTGCATCCGGGACAAGTTCAGCCAGAATATTGGCCGTCAGATTTCATCAAAAGTCATCTGGGATCACCTCTGCACCATGTATGACATGCAGGCACTGGTAAGTGCTTCCAACTATACTCGGCAACTCCAATCAGTTCATTATGAGAACTTGGTATGTGAAGTTAAATATAATATATTTATATTATCTTTAAGGGTCGGGAGACGGCGATTTTAGTGGTACGCCAGACCGAAAAGGTTGGCGAGCACTGACCTAAATTATGGTGTTTACATTATTTTCCTCATCACAGGGGTAGGGATGTTTTGCTGTAGTTAAAGATGTTGTTTTAATCTTTAGGACAGTTTGAAGGTTGAAGTGGATCCTCCACCCCTTCCAAAAAACAATTACTTGCCATATGGTTTATACTTCTTGTGATTTGGTTATCCAGCAGAATTTACAACCCCAGTAAATCCAACATTGTCCTCAAATCGAGGCAGGGTCCTCTGCTCCTCCTGTGTCACTGTCTGTATCTGTCTGCTATTTGCAATCCTGCTGCAGCCCTGGATAATATGTTGGTGATAAATAAATAAATGTTTATTAATAAAAATAATGATAGTAATAATCATTTGTCATTCCCCTGATGCGGGGGAAGCCATTGACATTTCTTAAAGGCTCCCTGCTAATGCACCTCTGAAAATTCCAAATCCCCTGTCTGCCGGTGGTTTGCCCCTGGGATATCTGTCACACATCAGGGGCAATCGTCCCTGATGAGCATTCATAGTGGTATGTCAGCTGAAAGATATATTATCTTTGTCTAGACAAGAAATAAGGGAAGTTGGGTAAAACAGGAAGTGCTAAAATTTAGGAATTAAAAGACATTTTTTAATAAAGAGTGAGGGACCTGGATGATATTTAGGGGTTAGGTGCATTGGAGAATAAGAACCTTGGCCCAACTAAGGGTCAATTTAAGAATAGGGGTTCAGGCATATCAGAAGCTCTTGATCTGGTGTACAAAAATCATCATACCTTTATTTGTAAAACTCTTGTCAACTCTCTCTGCTTTGTTTTTTTCAGCATGAATCTGAGATCCTCCCATTCCCAAACTCTGAAAAGAACTTTATTCTTCCTGAGGAGATCATCCAGGAAGTGAAGGAAGGTGAGATCTGTAAAATAAATGCATTTACAGACCCGTTATAGATGTCTGGTCTAACACATCAGTCATATTTGTAATTCTCAATGTGTCCACGCTGTAGATTTTTTTCACTTCTTGTTTGGTGAAACTGTTACTGGCAGGACAACATAAATTTTACTATTTCATTCAGTTTTTTCCTTGTTCTTCAGTCATAATTTTCCAAATCTTTTACAAAATATTGCATGCTTTGATACAAGCAGTTCTCTTTTCCAGCATTATGTAGTTAAAAACTCTAAAGCAAGGTATTTTCATATGACTGGTAGAGTTTCCCTGTTCTTGTGCTTGGATAAACATTGTGGTGTTGCAGGTAAAGTAACCACCGAGGATGATGGGAAAGAAGAAGGCAAGGAAGACGTAGATGCCCATTCTGTCTCAGATGAAGGTGAGTAGTGTTTTCATGTTTCTGTTTTTTTTTTTTTTTTGAACTCTTAGGCATTTTTTGTCTTCTATACAATATTCACAAGCGGGGAGGAAGCCAATCACATGTAACTGGGCATATTCTATTGCACTGTGTCCTCCTCCGGAATTCTCTTCTTTAGGAATGGAATTAAAGCTGCAACTCCATAGGATTTACTGTGGTGTCCTATAAAGCAGCATCCACTCATCGGCTCCTTGGTGTGGCACAAGGAAGGTTCTCCTATCGGCCTTCGAAAATAGAAAAAAAATTACATCTCTTTAACTGTCTTGTAGCAAAGCTCAGATATTATCCATGGTCTACGTATAATTTTATCAAGTGTTTGCCATTTCATAACGTTTAGTTCCACAATTTCAGGAAAGAGTTCAGACAAACCAAGCACCAAGGAGAAGGAAAGAACTCTGTCTGAATCAGGTTCCAAAGAGTCCGGTGACAAGCGGAAGAGGAACCGTCAAACAGAGAAAGTTGTCAACGCAAGCAGCAATCCATCCAGTCCCAATGCCACCAAAAGGAGGCGCACCTAGCGGGCAGAATGCCAAAGAAAGACCTTAGGCATGGAGGATTCACAACTTGACATTATTCTCTCCTCTCTGAAAGACTTGTTTGTAGGTGGTTAGAAGCCTGACAGCATATTTCTCAGGTGACATGGTTGAGTCTTTTCTTTTTCAGGTTTTAGAATGGACATTCGTAATGGTTACTGTTCCATGGTTCTCTTAGGTCATGTGACCTAGGTACTGAATATGTCAACTGCTAAAGGATTTGGAGTGGACTGAATCTCACACATGGAATACCCAAACGTTCTAAGTGTTGGAATTTTGAGTGCTTTAGGCCAGTACAACCTGTAAAGAGCAATGGCTGGCCAGCATAACATACTACATTGAAGTGCAGTGCTACTTTGTAACAGGGATCGGATCCCCCCCACATACTACTTTATGAAGGACTGAAAATCCTTTTCAGAACTGGCAGCTGTTTTTGTGAGCTGGATAATTGGCCTCCCTTGCTACAGTAAAACAACCAGTTATGTGTCTTGCTGTGCATAGAGGTACCATGTATTAGTACGTAGAATAAAAAGACCCATATGCACAAGACTTAGCTAAACCTACAAAACTAGCAGGTATTTTATATTACCGTCTGCACCGCTGTTATTTAATGTTTTTAATGATGTTTTTTAAAGTATTTGTAATAAAAAAAAAAAAAACAATACAGATTCTGTTCTTTTTTTCCTTTTCATGAAACATAAGTGAATAAATAAAAAAAACCCTCTAAATGTGTTTCATGTATAAGTGTAAAGTTTGATGTGTAAGAGAGAACTGACAGCTTTATTACTAAACAGATCATTTTATTGAAGTCCAAAGGGAAATCTGGATTAATTGCCACTCAGTGCTGCACTTTACTCGTTGGACTGCTTTCTTACGGAAGTAAAATAAATGATTTAATTATAGTTCTGATATGATAAGGTTTGAGAGACAAGTCATTAGTTCAAGTGTAGAGTCAAGAGGAAGGTTACAGGAAGTGAAGCTACAGAGAAGACAACAAAATAAAATAAAAAAAAAATGTGCACAGAGAAATGTAATACCTGGGGATCTAACCATGAAGATCCTCACCCTAGTTGTGCTTCAGTGTTGTCACCTTGTCACATGCATCCCTCTGGTGTAGTGTTGTTACATGGACCATGGATGTGCACCTGATGCTAGAACAAGTGCATGTTAAATTAAGATGTAATAAAGGTTGAAAACATATCACAGGAATATGAAACCCTAAATGATCAAGGTTTTGATTACTCCTAACTTTATTCCTGATTTATTACAGCTCTCTAAGGCTGGAGAGAATACACTTTCATCAGTGAAGCTGAGTGATCCAGCAAACCTGCTTTAATAATTTATTTGCTAGCAAATGTTTTGAATCCTGAACAAGATCTATTCCAGGTTTGCTAGATCACCCAGATTCACTGATGAAAGTGTATCCTCTAGCCTTGGAGAGCTTTAATAAATCAGGCTCATTGGATCACCTTGTTTGGTTTTGTGACTCCCCCTTCTGCATTAGGCTCTTACATGTTCATTTTTTTTGTCCATCTTTTATAAAAGTCATTGGAGTCCTTTGTAATTCATATTTCTGATTATCCTCGTCCCCCCCAACACTTTGCTGTGCACATGTTAAAAGCATCTTCCATTTGACTTCTACCAGCTTAAAGAGGAAGTAAACCCAAAACTTCCAAAAACAAAAAAAAATTCGTCCCGGTATCCGTCTGCGGGCCAGGGCAGAGGGAGCAGCAGATGCTGCCATGTTCTCTTCGTCCTGGTTCTTCCTACGTCACGCGACACAGGCGTGAAATCGTCTGACAAAGATTGGAAAAAACTTGCAGGTCTCACTGCACATGCGTGAGATCAGCAATTTTTGGCCTTTTCATGAAGGGGGCTCCTGCTCATGCCTGAGATGCTTGGGCATGTGCAAAAGGAGCAGCCAAGAGCCTCCTGAGATGCGTGACGTAGATATTCTGGAAGCTTTGCGCTCCCATTTATTCTTGATTGCCTAGGTGATCGTGTGAATTAGGGGGCGGTGCTGCACCCTTTTTTTAAAAAACAAAACAAAAAACGGGTGTTACACTTTAAAAAAAAAAAAAAAAAACAAACTGAATTTTTCTTTAAACAAAAGTGTTGTCTCCCCTTTTTGTAAAGTGAACATTCTGTGTTTAGGTATGCTTTAAATGCATTTGCCACAAAGTGTAATATAAATTGACAAAATAGTATATAAGTTAAGGCATTGTTAATTTTCTACATTTTTGCTTCTAGAATGGGGGAAAAATGCAATTTTTTAAACAATTCATCAAATGAAAACCTTGAAATGAAATGAATTCAGATCTGCAGTTTAGTTATAAAAAAAAAATTGACAGACACATTCTGAAGCTTCTAACTTTGGACTGGGTGTCTAGGTCTAAATAACCTACGTCACGCAACGCAATTTTTGGCCTTTTCATGAAGGGGGCTCCTGCTCATGCCTGAGATGCTTGGGCATGTGCAAAAGGAGCAGCCAAGAGCCTCCTGAGATGCTTGACGTAGGTATTCTGGAAGCTTTGCGCTCCCATTTATTCTTGATCGCCTAAGTGATCGTCTAGGTAAGGGGGCGGTGCTGCACCCTTTTTTTTAAAAAACAAAACAAAAAATGGGTGTTACACTTAAAAAAAAAAAAAAACTGAATTTTTCTTTAAATAAAAGTGTTGTCTCCCCTTTTTGTAAAGTGAACATTCTGTGTTTAGGTACGCTTTAAATGCATTTGCCACAAAGTGTAATATAAATTGACAAAATAGTATATAAGTTAAGGCATTGTTTATTTTCTACATTTTTGCTTCTAGAATGGGGGAAAAAAATTGTAATTTTTTAAACAATTCATCAAATGAAAAACTTTCATGGATTCAGATGTGCAGTTTAGTTATAAAAAAAAAATTGACAGACACATTCTGAAGCTTCTAACTTTGGACTGGGTGTCTAGGTCTAAATAACCTACGTCACGCAACCTCTAACCACATAAAGTTAATGTATAAAAGTTTGGGAAAAGGAAAGTGAAAGTACCAGTTTGTCAACTACACCTTCCTGAACAGAAACAAACTTTTATTGATCGTCCTTCTGCCTTGGTCTAGTGAGTTTTTTGGGGAAAAAAAGAGCTTTTGGTAATTTATCACCAGACTGGTGGTGAGCATATTATTTATCTGGATTATTTTGCTTTTACATACCTCTAATTGTTCCCTACTTTAAGAACGTTCTCATGCAAGTGCACAATTTATTCATAAGGACTTTGACAGTCTTGATTGTTGCAGAGTCATTACTGAATCTCTGCAATCTGGACACTTAAGACCATGTTTTGCAAATGTTATTAGGATTGAAATTCCAGTCTGATTGATTATATTTAGATAAACATTTACATAGCTGTTATATTTTCATGTATCTTTTAACAAAGCAGATATAAACCTTGCATCCTACTGCCTTATGGCCACTGTGCTAACCAGAGTTCTTCCTCATTTATTACGGAAGCTGAAAGAAAACATATCAAAGACAGTCGGCATTGTCTCTGTAATTGTTCAAAATTTTGCAGTAACCCATGGTAAATCATTTTGCCAGGGTAAAAAAGAGTTCCTATTGCCCATACAGACACCTTGAGGTGGAGTTGGACTATTCATGGTTGCAAGGTCGCTCCCAGGTGCCTGACACCATAAATTACTGCTAGTCTGAACCTGCTACATTTTTGGGCAGCTTGGTCCCTTATAAAAATTATTAATAGATCGACTCTTAGGGTCAATGGGTAATAAAATTTGTTACAAAGAAGATAGGTAATGATAGACTGATCATCTATATCATTTTTGTCTCTAACTTCACTTTAATATATTACATGTATTTTTTTTTAATACAAGCAGCATACTTACCTGAATTTGACCTGGTATTATAGTAAATGTCTTTTCAGTGACAGAATGGGCAGCTCTGAGTCTTCCCTTTCTTACGATTCCACCTGGGAAGAGGATGAAGATGACAGCAGCAGCAATACCGAGCGATCTACTATGGATAGCAAAGAAGAAATCTATCCCAAGGTAACTCCAAGTTACTCAAAGTGTACAAACATTGTAGCTGTTATTGTAATCCTCCAATAGTAACCTAAACCAAGTCAGTGATCTCACTATGCAGTGGTCTATAAGGGAGTGGTGCTAGCACCTTTTTACCTAAATTGATAAGAACAGACTCGTCCAGTTTAGGAAGTATAACCTCAGGAACTCTTCACATCGTTCTTTGTTTTAGTGTTGTGTGCTAAGTAAGAATCAACTGCATTTTGAAAACAGAATGACAGAGAAGCCTTTGTTTACTTTTGTACGCAGACGTAACTGGGTACAATTTTAAATTTAGGGAGATAGTGTGGGGGGATTTAATTTATAGTATTATGGGGGATCGTCCTTTTTCCATAATAATCTTTGATGTGTATACTCAATGAACTCTTTTTGCTCCTTTGTTGGTATTAATATTGTGTGTGTTTATACCCCTTAGGCACAAGCCAAAAACCTGGAAGAAAGAAAGAAATTACAGTTCAGGTACAAGGTAAACTTATGTCCTTAGAATGTAAAAGTTAAAATCTATAGTGCAGGTACAACTATTTCTGTATCAGTAAATAAATTCCAGTGAACGTTCTGAATATAAATATTATTTAGAAGCTCCAAAGGAATGAAAGAGGAATGCAGAGCACACGTTAAGCAGCTCTGGAGATATTCGTTCTCTGGTCTGTTCCGGGGTCACTATAGGTCCCGGTGCAGTTACGTTCTAAGCACAATCTTATTAGTGGCCGTTTAGCTTACATCCAAGCTTGATTACTTAATTGTTTTTTCCTTTTCTTTAAAGTATATGTTTTCTGAAGCTGCACAAGACATGCAAAACTACAGGCACCGTTACCAGACTTCAAGTTCAAACTACCAGAATAGCCCGGTACTCATACCTGAATCTTCTATCTACATTTTTATGATGAAAGTGGGATAGAGGTCTTGTTTGTCTATGTGGATAAACTGGTTGGATTAACAAAAAACATTTTTTGATATATGTTGTGTATTGATACTTTGTAACAAACGACTAGTGGCTTCCATTTCCATACATCATTTCTATAGTTCAATTCTTTCTTTCTAACAGCAGTGGCTGGTAGCTAAAATATTAAACTCAACTCCATTTTTACTCCCATTCTCCACACTCTTTCCCCCGAATCCTCCACCTTCTTTCTCCTTGGCATGGAGGGTGGTAAATATTCCTGGAAAGCATGGGCATCACAAAATTATGTGTAAATGCCATGCTGTCCAGAAGTACTGTGGGCCCCCGAAGCATGTCCATGACAGCCTGGGCTAACAGGAGTTGGGTTGATTGTCTATGGACGTCATGCAGCATAGATGACTGACCAGAAGAGGTGACAGATGCAGATTGAAGTTTTTTTTGTCTCTGCAAAACACATATAATACACCTATGTGTATTAGTTTAATATTTTAATATAATATGTGAACTGTAATGAGTACTGCTCAGTTAAAGTCAGTGGGATTTACTTAACAAGCATTGGAATAGCAGGAGTAAAAATCCTATCAACATGAAACCATATAGGTGTTCAAATTACTTGTCTCCCCATTGGACATTCCAAAGCCCATACAAATAGTCACTGTGCCCTTATGTAAATTGTTCACATCATATGGGATACCTCAGGGAAGTACAGACACTTGTTGTGCTGCTTTGCAATCATTTAATGCCCTTTTTGCCATTTTCTTGCAGGAGGAAATGCTGAATCTGAAGTTTTACAGAAACCAGATAAAATTCATGCCGAATGGTTAGTAAGAAGAGGAGATCGCTTTGTTTGCTAGCTTTATAAATTGATTTATATTTTGGTTTATTGCTGAAACAAAGCTTATTCTTATACTTTTTTGTATACCCTCTGGAGAGTGGCAAGTAGGAATGAGATCGGATTTCAACATGCAGTGAGTTTGAAGGAAACTTTTTAAGCAATGCAGATGTTTGATGTGGAAATTCAATTAAAGGGTCTTTTCTTGTTTAAGTGAATCCTCTTCTCAACACTAGATGTTACTGTGTACAACATATACTATGTATATGTAACAATATGATGTACAACATATTCTAGAAATAGACAATGTAAAAGCCTAAAACATTTAGAAAATTTCCTTACTTTAAAGCTCACAAAGTAATTTTAAAATTGTGTCATATTCAGGTTTGTACATAGACGATCTGCTCAGGAACTGGAAGGATCATTATGATATACTGGAGGAGAACCATAACTACATTCAGTGGTAAGTGTAACAATTGTTGTGACTGCTTTATCTACCAGTGTTCTCCCCGGCCCCTTTTAGCTGGGTGCACCACCCGGCACTTTTTAGTAACTGAGTGTTTAAGGGTGGTTTCTGAAAAGTTGGCTCACAATACAGGGCCACTACCCACCTACAGCTTCTTCCCACACAGCTTAAAAAATATTTGGGACGAATACTGTTACTATTTTTTTCCTAACATAATATCCCTTTTATCATCTATTTAAGTGCTTCTCTTGGACTGGAATATGTTCTTTCATGTACTAATTCATTTCTATTAGTTATATTCTGCCTTTTTATAGTCCGACATGCTGTGGGTGAATATTAAAGCCTAAAGTTTTAGTCCTATCTCTAATTTCCCATCACAGTTGCAGTGTGTTTATCTGTGCAGTTCAATAGGCACCATCAATAGCCCATATTGTTCTACATCCTTTCTTAACTTCTGAGGCTCACATAAGCTTTATAATTACTTGGTAGTGTTATCTTCAGCAAAATGTTTTGTTCATGTAAGGGTATCTATTCATATATGGGGTTTCTACAGTATGCACAGTTGTGACCAAACCTACAAAATTGGAAAAAGTAGTCAAGAATTATGCAGAAGGAAGAAAGATTAAATGGGGAAAATTACATTGGTTAAATGTAATGAAAGAAAGAAAGATTGCATAGCAAGTCGGTTACAGGCAGGAAATGTGGTACACTTGAAAAAAAAAGTTTTAACATATATAAACTTATTTTTTTGCAGGTTGTTTCCACTTCGAGAACTTGGCAAGAATTCATATGCCTCTCCTCTGCATGAAGATGAGATTGAGGTAGCAGAAAAACAGAACTTTCAGTGGAGAGAATCGAATAATAATAATAAAGATAGCAATAGAAACGCACACATATCAAAAACACACATTTACTAGTTGAATGAGGAATATTTGCTGCCAGTATGTTCTCTATGGGAATTTTCCTATTTAGGTGACAGGCATAAGAACAGAAATTGAAAAAGCTTTGGATGGATTTGTGAACCAGCTTCTGATAACTGTCTATTTTGACTAATGATAACTGTTTGTCTCCTAGATGATGAAGAAGGATGCAGATGTCAAGAAGAGACTTTGCGAGGCATACAAACTAATGTTAAATTTCTATGGCATCCAACTGTTAGATGAGATTAGCGGAAAGGTTGGTCAGGCGGAGAACTGGCAGGAAAGATATAAGAATCTAGACAGGTAATCTATTTTCATTTTGCTTTGATAATGTCTGCAGATGTCAGAGTGTTCTATGTTGTTAGACCCATCAGAATAGTACTGGAGATACAAAGAACACAAGTATCTGTTGTGGCTGAAGTTTTAATAGCTAACTTTGGTGAAAGTCTATGCAAGTTTTTAACCCCCCTGGGCTTTGTATCTTCATTGGCTGAAAGATCTACATTTGTCTACACAATAATATACATACCTTGCCACATGTATACCATGCCTTCCAGACAGCATTTTTCCAATAATTAGAATGACTAAAATAGAGCCAATTTATACTGTACAGCAAGGAGGTGCCATTAGTGTTTATGCATCTAAAACATTATTGGTTTTCTGTTTCCTCCTTGTGCAATCATAGGAAGCAGCACAAGAAAATCAGCATATTTTTCTGCTTGCTTGGGATCTTGTATTTGTGCCAGTCGTAGTGTTCAGATTTGTCTCCTCTGAGCATTACTACAGTAATGATTGCACATTTTCTTGCCAAACAGAATAAAGTCATTTTAGGTTTTGTTTGATACACAGATTCCAAATATGATATTGGTTTTGCTAGATTGGCTCTAGTTGACTTCAATAATACCCTCATAGAAAACTAATGAAACATGAAAATTAAGCAAAATTAAACTAGATATGGCTACATATACATAATACATTTTTGAAATACTTAAAACACTGTAATTACTTAATAGTAATTACTTACATACTTAAAACACTGTAAATACTGTAAATATATTCTATATTCAGCATATTTACAGAACTAATCACAAAGTCATTGAAAAACTCTATTACTATTAAAAACTAACTCTATTAAAAACTATTTTATGCTAATGATCAGGACAATCACGTTGAAGGCTCCAGCAGTAGTCTGCCATCATGTGTCTATCCCATCTGACCTGATACCTTTCTTCCATCACCTTTATATCTTGATGGAACCTCTCCCCTTGTTCCTCACTGAAATCGCCAAGGTTTTCTGGAAAAGGTCTCATTAAATCACTGAGCTCTTCTTAGGAGAACTGCTGGTTTGATGAAACATTTCCTTCATATTCACTTCCACTGCTAACTCCTGGATTACACTCCCTGTATATCCTCCATGTCGGATACATGAATATCAGGGACTGAACACTGGTATGGGAACATCAGCACCATGCAGCACAGGACATCTTGCTGATTCCAAATCAGGGTACTGCCACTTGTTATTCTTTTAACGATTGAAACCTTTTACATTCACAGCTCAAAAATAACAATCAATATGGTGATTTTTGGGTTCTCGCCATACCAAGGTACACCAAGTTTCAAACTTTTTAGTTTTCCATTTTTCCACTGACTTAGACACTCTTCACACGTTTTGCATACAATATGGGAGCCCAATACTTATCTTGGTCCCCCAGTTTATTACCAAAATATACAAGATACGCTTGTTTCACAAATTCTGTAATATTTCTTCTCTGTTTTTGCTGAGAATATTCACCACAAATGTAGCAAAATACATTTAAACAATTTCTTCTTGAAGAACTCATATTTCTGTAAAAAAAGAAAATGTATGAATAAAAAGCTGCTTGACAAGTAGGACAGGTCTGACATTTGCATACATTTGTGTAAGAGTTTAGCACATATTGTATACCTAACACCTTCTCTACACTGATATTTATATAGAAACAGCCACAACAACCTACGAATCACACGAATCCTCAAATGTTTGGGGGAATTGGGTTTTGAACACTACCAGAAGCCTCTCATCTCCTTTTTTCTGGAAGAAACCTTATGCTATGGTAACTTACAGAACGTTAAAGAAAGTGTGTTAGATTATTTCCTCTTCTCTGTGAGAAACAAGAAGGAACGAAGGGAACTGCTAAAATTGGCATGGAAACTTTATGAACCAAAAGCTTTGTTTATATGGGGGCCAGCTGAAGTACTCCAAAGGAACGGCCTCACAAGATCGGAAAGACCACACGACAACAACAGCGTTAGGAATTCAGAGGAAGAAAAAGGGTGCTGTTCAGTTTGGTGTTGTTGCTAATCCCAAATATTAGTGTATTTTATTATGATTTTTTTTTTGAAGAGGACATTTTATTAGTAATATCCAGTGATCGACATGCTGTAAAAATCCACTGCAGAAAAGCTTGTGAAATATCATGTTATCCAAAAAGGAGAAACACAATGGGAAGTAATTATTAAAATATTGGAAATAAAGTTTTAACCAAAAGCACAAATATTGACTTGACCTGTTTTTTGGACATAGCAGACGATAGATGTCAGCTTCAGTGACATGAATAAAAGTGATAAAAGTTTTGTGATACATTTGAATACTAATATTGAATAGGAAGATAAAATATTGTCTACACAGGATGGCCTAAAATATTTATGATCAAAGATATGAAGACCATTGTTTCTAGCTAGGATGGTGTTTTAAATAGTTTTCAGAAGTGCTTAATGGCTAGTTTAAACTATAACATTCTGGATGGAAGATGAATGTTTTACTGGATGAACAAGAGTCAGTTCTCTCTGGGTTTTTAGCAACTACCAAGAAGCAATAAAGAACCTGGAATTGATGTCCTCAAACTCAGTTGCTATTAGTTGGCAAATTATTTCAATCCTGGATAAGATCCATTCCAGCTTTGATGGATCACCCAGTTCTCCTATGATTGTCTATCTTCTCCAGTCTTAAGCTGCGTACACACGTCAGATTTTTCTCGCCCGATAATCGGCATCGGCCAGATATCGGGTGAGAATCTGGCGTGTGTACAGTCGGCGTCGTTCATCGTTCGTGGATCTGTCCTGGCGGATCCATGAACGATGAGCGACGAGCGATCCTAATGCAAGAGAAGGGGGAGAGCGCGCAGCAGCGTGCCGCCCCATCGTTCTCCCCCTCCCCTCTCCATAGAGCAGAACGGTGCTGTATGTACAGCACCGTTCATGCATCGTGTAGTCCTTTGTCGTTGGAAAGGATCCTGAAAGATCCTTTCCAACGACAAAAATTGCACGTGTGTACGCAGCTTTAGAGCGCTTCAATAAATCAGGCCCAGTGTGTTTAGAGACAAATCCAGTAGGGGACATTCCTAGCACCCCCATTGTGTTTCTATGCATAGCACATTAATGGCCTAGCTTTTTCAAGCAAACTTTAAATCTTTATCATTGGTTTCTAGTATTGGGCTTTTTGAGGCCAATTCAAATTTTATAAGTTATCATTATTTGTTCTACCGCAGTGAACAGTGCAATCAAACCTCAATTCCATGGTATGGGAAGGAGATTGCTATGTATGTAGATTTCTAGTATGCATGGGACATCCAGGGATATCCAGTTTGTTCCCAGCACGGACCTGTGATGTGTATATAGAAGCCTCTACCTTCTAATAAAATGGAGGCTATACCATCCTTCTGACAAGATGAATATACCAAGCATGAATTTATATGGGCTTGACAAAATGAAAACATCAGGCAAACATGCAAGCTTATAAAAAAACTAAAGGGAATGTTTCTTTGTCCACACCAACCAGTCAGAAAATGTATTTTAGCAGCTGAAAATTAATGTTTTGTGCACATTTAAAAAGTGAAGAAATAAAACCAGACATTTGTTTTTTCATCACTCAAGACAGTCAGGTCCTCCCGAAAATCATTTGTGAATCCACTGTGCTGGGTCTCCTCTCTCCATAGAACAGAACGGTGCTATCTATCCGGTGCTTGTTCCGTCTGCTATTGCTGGAAATGATCACTAAGAATAAATATGAATACGTTTCCAAAGTCTTTGCTGCTTTCTCTCCTTTTATTTAATTTATGTAATTTTCTGCAGGCATTCTATAAACGGTGACCTTGCTGGGCCTTCTAACAGGTCTCCCTATTTGTACAGGGTATGTGATACTATACTGAGATTATATTAATATTACAAGGTAATAACTGAGTTTTACAGGCATTTGGGGCACACAAAGTAGATTTCAATAATTTGTGGCTATTGAGGAATACATTTAATAAAAGCCTTTGTGTACAGATTTCATTCACCACCGGTCAATGTTTGGCAAAGTCACAATTACCTATTTATTACATACATAATATATATATATTACATGGGATGTATGTATAATACATATGTAATTATTCACGTATATGTTAAGTTTATCCTTTGTGACGGCTTAGTTTAAAGGAGCGTGTTTTTAGGTCAATGGGACATTTAAACATTCTGTGACATTCAGGTGAATAACAAATCTTCCCTTAGACATGATATGTTGTTTGAAGTGTCACTAGGTATTATAAAACAGATACATATACCTTTATGTGATAACTCCAGTCCGCAGCTTTAATGGGAGTGTCAATTACAAGAAAAGGAAAGTGAAAGTTTACAGAAGCCATTAGGAAAAAGTTTCAGGAATAAAGTTCATTTTGTTTTCTTTCTTACAGAAACTGAAGCCACAAAAAAGATATACCTTCATGGTGAATACCTTTGGAATCTTTTTTAAACAGTAAAAATAACAGGTAAGTGTTTAGCTGGCTCATATTCTAAGTGATGTTGAAGATAACGTCTGCCTTACAGGAAGAGAACTTCCTTCCTACTTTTCTCTTTGCTGTGTTTGTATTGAAAAAATATTTACGCTTCTAACAGTATAAATATACGGTGAAAGTGTTATAGGTGTGTGATCTTGTTATACTTTCTGCACACTTTGTGTATTCTAAGATGCAATATACAGCGATACAGAGCAATATACTTTGCATTGTTAGTTCTTACTTTTCTGAATATGGTTGTCAAATTTGCAGCATGTCCTACTATCAGCCGGCCTGGGACTCAGAATATGACTCTACCTGGGAGGAAGATGGTGAAGTTCAGCGACCAAAGAAAAAAAAGCACAAGTCTTTTTATAAGGTATAAATCATGGATATCACTGTGCTGCATGGTTGGGGATCTCAGTGCTGGTTTGTAAAGGCCCTGTAGCCTTTTCTATACAATTTCATTTTTTGCAATTATTACTATTAGACAGTATTTATAAAGTGCCAACATATTATGCAGCGCTGTACATTAAATAGGGGTTGCAAATGACAAATACAGACAGTGATACAGAAGGAGGAGGGGACCCGATGAGCTTAGTTTTAAAAGCAAAGTTTATATATACGGTACATTAATGTACATCACTGAATAATATGTTGCTGCTGTTTCAATACTATCTAATAATAATTATAATATATATAGATAGATATAAAGGAATACTCAATCAACACAGTTTGATGCCAAGTCAATTTAAATTATGGAATATCAATCCATCTGGTTAGGAAGCTTAGATGATTGTGAAACAAATTCTCCTGTTTTGTTACAAATTAAAGTAACAGCAGGTGAACAGGAGGGACAATAGCATAACCCCCAAAGAGGAGATGTCTATACCACAGACCATTTCTTGGTCCTTTGTAGGTGGGACTAACTTTTTTCAAAAGGAGTTGCTTATAACTTCAGCTGCCTAGATCCCCATGCTCCATAAATCTTTTCAATAAAGATGACCTTCGCCTATGAATGTTTTATTTTCTTTATTATCCCATTTGGTGATATGTTTGTTTTGGTCTATTTTTTCTGAAATAAATAGCTCAAAAGTTTTGATTTTTTTTTTGTTTTTTGCAGAACAGAGCAGCCAGGGACCTGCAGAATTACAGACATGGATATCCGGTAACTATCTTTACAGTCTTGTACATACTTCAGCTTAAAGTCTACCTGAACCAACACATATGTGTTTTTAGCACAAAAATAAACCAACTGCCTTAAAGCACAATAATTCGTGAAATATCTCACACAAACTAGTGGGATCGATGCTGTTGTTTTTGAGCAATCAAAGCATGGAATCGGGGTAAAGTTACGAACAAAGCTACTCGCATGTCATCTGACACATCAAGTCGATTTCTCCACTTTGATTTCAGATTTATTAATGTACCCAAAAATAAATTAATACATTAAATCAAATAAATACCAGTACCCAGAGATCGAGTCCCATATCCCCAGCATTTGGTTCCCATACCCCCAAGGGGTATAAATATAGCCCCGGATAAGAACCCCTGCCCTAGATCTTTAGTTTGCAGCCGAGTATGTCTGAAAAAGGAAAAAAAAACAAAAAAACTCTAAAGTCAGTATGATGAACAACGAGCATTTGTTGCTTTGCCCCATGTAAGTGGCACACAATGCATCGAAGGGAACCAAAGGAACTCTTTAAAGGGTTGTTTCAGTGATCCATGGTTAATAATATGAAATATTTTAGTTGATTGCCTGCAGTCTAAATCTTTAAAAACGCTCTGTAAAAAATGGAATGTAAGGGTTTTTATTACTAATTCCACCGGAGAGTTCATTTAAATTCTTAATGTAATTTAGTGGTCAGACATAAAATAGGTACCTGGTTAGTAACGGGTTCCACAAGAAGCTGTAAAACTATCACCAAGCTACTCTGACGTGTACATCTACAGTATATAGCTTGAGATGATTTATAAAAGTGAGCTAAGAAAGATGGATCTTTCCATCCCACTCCCCAGATCCTGCAGGACATCCAACTATCCAATTTAACAATTTGCAAAAAAAAAAATTCAATCTAAGTTTTTTTTCCCATTGTTCATAGGACTTACCTCCAGCCACTCCGAACCTTGAATTCTACCAGAACAAGATCCCTTTTAAGCCTAATGGTCAGTATACTCAATATTAGAGATATTCTCCAACTTTCTGTATCTGACTCTGTATTATTTATTTAGAAAAAAATTGTGCAAAGAGCAACAGCAAACAATAGGATTTTAGCCTAACCTGGCCTGAATGAAGAGAATTCTGATCTGGTGTCTGTAGGTTACAACTCTTTGCACATAGTACTGCGTACAAGTAAGGCCAATGGTCCCATTAAAAGGAAATGCAGTTTTACAAACTGACACTAACATCATTCACAGTAAGAAAATAATATGAAAACTTTCTCTGAGATGTTTGTAAGCTCAGGTTTGAATGAAATTTGTGTTACATTTTGAGTACATGCGTATGTGATGACCATCCTGACCTTAATTATTACTTTCTCTATGTTATGTGTTGGCTAAAATACAGTATACCAACATGTACTGGGATATGTATTTGCCCTTTACATATGTAGCTTGGGCTTTCTGCTGAGCTGTATTGCACAATGATTATTAATATATTTCCAGTCTGTGGTTTGCTCATGCAGGGCAGTGTAAAAGGATCACTTTAATACCCAAGCATCACATACGTGGGTATTTCTGGATTTAGCATGATCCCCCTTCCTCTCTTGTGACAGCAGTGTGATTAGCCCAGGTACATGCAGGCAAATGGCAGAGCTCAGCCCTGTGTAAGCTCTGAATACAGTGACTCTGAGCTCACAAAGCCAAATGGGTAATGGGAACGTTAATCCTGTTATGTCCATTCTCAGTCTAACAGTTCTCCCGTAAAAATCCCTTTGCAGTCTTCCATTGCAAGGTTTGATTTGTTTTTGGCCAGTTGAGTGTCAATGTCAGGGCTAGCATCCATAACAAGGAATTATTGGAAAGTCTACAAAGGTGGCCACTACAGTGATTCCATAGACAAATGTCATAAGTGATCTGAGAATCCTTTCTTCATATGGCAGAAAGAGTGACCAGCAGTTTTCATTAAACACAGGAGAATACATAGACAACATACATCAAAACTGGCGTGAAGATTATTACACACTAGAGAGGAACCATAACTTCATTCAGTGGTGAGTTTGCATGGCATTATTTAGAATGTGCCGTCTGGGGGTGGTGGGGACGGGAGGTTCTTCTTCTGGTATACAGATGCTAAATGGGTAAAAAAATGGTTTAAAATAAATAAAGTTATAGTATAAAATGATTAGTAATATTTACACAGCAGCACAGTCCATTTTGTTTTGTTTTTTTTAGCATCTCTACATACCATTGATATTTTAATTTGCTATATTCCTATTTGATTCCAGGCTGTTTCCACTTCGGGAGCAAGGTGTGAACAGTTTCTCCACTCCCCTCACCCAGTACGAAATTCAGGTACTGCATTTGCACAGAAAAGGCTTTGTGGCCTAAAACTAGGACAATGGCCGTTTTACCTCTATGTCTGTTTTAGTTGATGAAGAATGATGAGCAGGTCGTGATGAGGTTCCTTGAGTCATACAAACTCATGCTGGGATTTTATGGCATGGTATTACTGGACGCAGACACTGGGGAGGTCGCCAGATCAGAAAGAAACTGGACGGAAAGATTTGAGAACCTAAACAAGTGAGTGACCGTTGTGTGTATGTATATAAATATTTATCGTCTACCACCATGTTTTTGTTTTAGTTCAGCTTCAGGGATGCCATCATGATCCTGGTTCCGTTACTGATCCAGTAAAGTGTAGAGCCATTGCAGTAAAAAGTTCTGATTTGCATGCCTGTTCCAGGTCACTGACTTGTTAAAAGGAACCTGAGAAATCCCAAACAGGCATGGAATGTTCAATTGTGGGTGAAGTGTTTGATTCTTGTCAGGACAGGGTGAGGCAGAAGACTGCTTGGATCCCTAAGAATGGGAAGTAATTTGAAGGAATTAAATGCTATGAGACAGATTTACTGTGCTAATGCACATGCTTTGTTGGCACAGCAATCACCTAATTGTCTCATTTTATATTTGCATGACCTCTCACCGCAGCATTTACCTAGGCCCCAAAACTGTTTCCTGCCATGATCTTCTATGCTGCTCCATGTTGCCCGAGCTTTGCCCCATCCTTCTTCTACTATCTGACTCCCTAATTCTGTTAACATTATCATGCCTTGCTTATGTCAACATTATCCAGACACCTGCTCTACATTGTGGTTACACTCCAAATTGTAAGTTGGCAATGCATATACACTATGACAGTTCCATGTGTTAGGTTTTGGAAGGGAAGGAATAGTACGTTTGTGTTTACCTGTATTGCTAATGGAGAGATGTTTTGTCCCCACAGTCACACACACAACAACTTACGTATCACGCGGATATTGAAGTGCTTGGGAGAGATGGGCTATGAAAAATTCCAGGCTCCATTGGTGAGGTTTTTCCTGGAGGAGATCCTGTGTAATGGCAACTTACCAAGAGTAAAAACAAGTGCTTTGGACTATTTTATGTTCACCGTAAAGAACAAGAAAGAACGCCAAAAGCTAGTGCACTTTGCTTATATGAACTACAAACCACAACACGAGTTTGTCTGGGGGCCTGTGGAGAAACTCCAAATATACCAGCCTCATTCAGGAGAGAAAAGTTTCAATAATGACAGCTTTAGTTATTACTCTGCAGAAAACAATGAAATCTCAGAAAATGAGCCAAATAAGAGAAATGAAACCCTTAGCATAGTTAGAAGAACTATGCGTTTTATATCAATGCCTTTTCTGTATTTTTTCTGATTTTTTGGGATGTTTGGATGGCTTTATAGAGGCATTAGCAGCATCTTCTGGTTTGGAGGTGGGGCAAGAAACAAAGACAGACCAACTGAATGTCAACTCACTGAAATAATAGAAGGTGCTAGGGCTGTAAATATTTCTGTAAATTATAATGATAGATCACAACAGACAAGTGAATGTGTATCAGAAGATGGCACAAAATCAGAAAATAGGAAACCCCTAGTCAACATCAAAGTACCAGATACTAAATCAGACAAAGGATATGCTAATTATTCAGAAATTGAAGATGATGCAGGAGAGGATAAAAATTATATTCAGAGAAAAACTTTCATGACATCATACAAGGTAGAAGTTTCAGGAAATGAAAGCTTAGAAGGGGCCAAAGGTAGTGAGAAAGAAGATAACGATACAAAGGAAAGTGAGGTATCAGAGGAATGTCCGGAACACTTCAGAACACACATCCATGGTAGAGATCTACACTCCGAGAAGAAAAAAGATCTAGATGAGCATTCAGGAAATAGTAAAACTGGAGACAATAGAGGGGTATCATTTTTGGGGTCTAAGGATAATTATGGAGAGAATAATGTGACACAAAACACAGAGCCTGAGAAAAAGGATGAGGATCATTACCAAGAAATCAAACACAGGAATATTATTAGTACTGGGAACCAAAACATGGAGCCCGGGATAAACAAATTAGAGCAGGTGGAAGGAGAATATAGGAAAAATAATGACGAAGATTCAGCCAATGTGGAGCAATTACTACAGTCTGAAAGAGAAGGGGGTATAGGTGAGAGTTCAGGAATTAGTGAAGCAGAAGACATTGGAGGGGTATTGGATTTGGAGTCCAAGGACAACTCTGGAGAAAATCTTAGGTCACAAAACATAGAGCCTGAGAAAAACAAAACAAAGCAGGTTGAAAGAGATGATGGGGAAAGCAAGGATCAATCAACAGCCAATGTGGAACCTTTAGTGAAGTTAGGTGGAGTAAATGATAAATATGCTTACCTAGAGATTGGCAAAAAAGAAGGCAATGGAAAAGCAACGACTATGGGCTCAAATGACAATGGTCATGGTAATATTGAGAACCCAAACACAGAGCCAGAGCTAGACAAAATAGAGCAAGATAAAAGAGATGATGGGGAAAATAAGGGTGAAAGAGCAGCAAATGTGCAGCCATTACTAGAGTTTGCTGGAGGACAGGATGCAGATCCTTACCAATGGAATAATAGGATAGAAGACAATAGTATGGCAATGACTGTGGGTTCAAAGGAAAATGTTGTAGGGAATATTGGGAACCAAAACAAAGAGCATGGAATAAACAAAATAGAGCAGGTAGAAATAGATGATGGGAAAAATGAGGATGAAGAAGGAGGCAACGTGGAGCAATGTGGGGAAAAATGTGAGAATTCAGGAATTGGTAAAAAAAGAGACAATGAAGGAAAATTGATTTTGGGGTCCAAGAAAAATCATGGAGATAATATTGGGGCACAAAACTCAGAGCCTGAGGAAGGCATAACAAACAGGTTTGAAAGAGATGATGAAAAAGGCGAAGATGAACGAGCAGCCAATGTAGACTCATTGGGTGAAGAAGAAGAAGAACATGACAACACAGAGTTTGGAAAAGATGAACCCGTGCAGGTTGAAGGAGCTGACCATAACAGAGAAGATGTATGTGTAAAGTCAGAGACTAAGGAAGGGGTGAATGAGACATGAAAGCCAGTAAATGGAACTGGAGAACCAGCGGATGGAGAACAGAATAAACAGAATGTTGATAGAGCAATGGAAAATAAACTGGAGTAAGTTTAGCTGCTGAAAGCTGGAGGACCAAGACATTTTAGTATACTTAGATAAACACTATCATGGTTAACCTAACATCTAGAATGGAACACTGAAAACTGTTAAAACATTTTATACCAAGGAAATTTACTAATAGATAAAGTGATTTTATACATGAAAATTAAAATAAAATACATAATTCCCTAATTTGATATATATGTGTGTTTTTTTTAGGTCCCAATAGTTTTAGTTTTTTTCATAAATCTTCAGCTATGTATTTCCTTACAGAGTGCTATTCTGCATTCGCTTACAACTGATTCTAACCTTGTGTTTAAAAAATCCACACGGTACGTTCTTAAATTAGACATTGCTAGAAGGCCATGAGGTTTTTTTTATATTGCAGTCTGTGTTCTGCCCTGGAGACACAACAGGAAATGAGATCAAATCTTTTCAGAGTAACAATCCATTTTAGGATATTGGTCAGATTTCCCCGCTTCTACTTTTCTGATGACAATAATAATATCTTTGCATATTCCATCGCTTTTTTCCCATGGACTATAGAGGTTAAATCTTTCCAACAGGATACAGAAAGCAATAAAATTTAACAGAGGTTTAAAACCTTTTCTATAAAAAAGGTTACAGTTTTACATATGCGTTTCTATAGTATATAAATAAAACCTGATATATTATAATATTTAGGTCATTGTTTTTCAACCAGGGTTCCTCCAGAGGTTGCTAGGAGTTTCTTAAACAATAAACAATTTGTAACTCTCAGATAAGTTTTTTGGACATCACCTTTTTGGCTATTCGTAAGGGTGACAGTCTTCCCACTGGCCATTAATGTAGGAGCCATTCTTCCCACTGATCAACATGTAATGTACTTTGAGCTATAGATATAACACTTATAGTAAGGGTCCTTTAAGACCTGAAAGTTATTTCAAGGCTTCCCCTATTTTTAAAAGGTAGAGACAAACTGATATAGGTAGTAGAGGCTGGTCCAGAACCCATGCCATCCAATGATGGAGTAGTAACTTTTTTTATGTGGCCGACCTACCACTCTTCCTTCTCAGCATTATCACTGACTTTCACTGTTTTGTGCAAGCAAACAAATTAGATTGCTTTGATTGCTTCCCTTTCCTAGAATGAATGTGAGATTGCTGGAAGCTGAAATAATTGTAAATTCAAATAAACTGATCAACCAAAACCACGACTGAAGATGATGTGTTGGAAAATGAGCAAAGCATAAGGATCTGACTGACTTTGAATAGTTAATAAATGAATCACATTAATTTTGTGTGGTGTTCCAAGTGTGCAATGGTTATTACCTATCAAAAATGGTTAGTTTATGGGGATGACTGGGTACATACTGACTGTGTAGTTTACCTGAATGCATGTTAAGATAAAGGCACGCCGGTGTAGGCAATGTGACCTTAAAGATCTGCTGCTAATGTCTTAATATAAGATACCAAAGGAAACTTTCAGACGTTAATAACCTTGACAAGTCTGCATCCCATAAAGGAGATTTTTCTTCAGCATCTGTCTCAAGACATAACAGAAAGTGATCTTTCCAAAAACTTTTTCTTTCGGCTAATATTGGTAATCATAACTTATCCAATAAAAGATTTCCCTGCTATGTCTCAATGTTAATTTTGCCCTCACCAGTACAAGAAGAGCATGAAGATATTCAGAGGTTCTAAATATTTCCATCTCCACAATTAAAAAAATGATTCAAAGATACAATATCGATTTGTATTCAAAATTTACTTTAATCCCTGAGCATTAGAATTGGAATAACCTAAAACCCACAAGTATCCCAACTACCTAAATATATTCGTCAATGTAAAGTTCCCCCGTAATGGAAGTTTCAAAGCAAAGCCAAAACTTTGGAAAATGTTAAATTATTCTACGGCACAAGAGTAACAATATGTTTAAATTGTATGTCTTGTATGGAACACAATTCTTTAAGGGGTGTTAATCCTTCCTAACTTTGTTCAAAGCTAACAATTGCATCTGAAATATTTTTATCAAATCATACCATAATCAATAAATAAATATATTAGTGAATGTGCATGCAGCATGGGGAGGGTGGGATCATGGATAATCTCTAATATTATATGCTAGAGATTGTAATGTATCATGTATAACACACAGTATTAGCTAAGACAAAGTTTTAGTAAAACATTTACACAAGAGGCAGAAGAAGCTACAATATACCAATAACTATAAAATATAAGATAAAAATAAAATTGCAAAAAAAGAAACATGTAACAGGTTTTTATGCTATGGTGCTCTAAAAGAAAAAAAAATAATGCCCTTCCCCAGAAAAGAAAGTGAAAGAAGTAATGAGAAGTCCACACCTTCACAAACAGGAACTTAGGTTGTCTTTTGCTCTTTTTATGTAAATAAAACCGTATATCCTTTTACAAACACTGCCAGACCTCAGGTAAGCTGAATGTATGAGATTATTGGTATTAAATTGTATAACTTTTAGCTTTTGTCTGCTATTGCCTGCTTTTTATGCACTTTTGCAAAGTACCTAGAGTCTTATGCATGTACAGGTTCTTACTAACAGCTAACATTACCTCTTCTCCCAGTTTAAACTGACCATGCACCTTGCAATTTCTGTTCATTTACCTTAAAATTAAATCTGTAGGATCAATTGAAAGCTCCTGGAACAGTGAGAACTGCAGCACAACTCTAATTATGAGAAATGCAGAATTGAAAATATTGAAACTTTCTTATAACTTAAGATATTAAAGCTTAAATAGGATTCTAGTGATTGTGTTTATTTAAACTTTATTATTACAGTATATATAATATTTAGAAATACATCTTTAAAAGGAAATCACCAGTTTTACTGCTGACATGTACCTAACAAAGTAATGTAACCTAATGCAACAGGTTGAAGGCAAAGGTGCACACACAAGTCTGTATTGCCTTTTCTGCTCAGAAGTTGGAATGCTGAGCAACTCTCATATAAATCTTATCTCCTTCTTGTGTTCTAGGTTTACTAGCCCTTTCAATCTTGTTTTTTGTTTTTGTTAATAGAATTGATGGGATGGCAATCTCTTACGACTCAACCTGGGAGGAAGATGAAGAATGGTCTACAAATGGTGAAAAAGTATGTACGTCAAGTTACCTATTATTTCTATTAAACCTTATTTATAACCCACCTGTCCACTAGCATTTATAAAGCACCAACATAATATCCATTGCTTTTCAATAAATAGGAGTTGCCTAAAATGAGCCCAATCTTTTAAATAATCAAACTGCATTTAAAGTCAAAACATTTTTTTGGACACATATCCATACATTTGGTAAAAACTTTTCCAGCTGGAAAAACGGAGATTTGTATTTTAATGCTTAAAAATCAAAGTTGTTATAACTTTATATGCTCCACCTGCATGCTTTTCAATACGTGGATATAGGTACGTGTTTAGGACCTATACATGGGGTAAATCTGATCCAAGAATAACCACTTAAGCCTACAAGAGAACCCGGGATAAGTGCAGCCACTACCTAGTAACCTAGTATGCATACATAACTATAACAGGCACCTATGAAAGTGAGAGAATTCTAGTTTTAGTCTTATACTGCCTTAGGTTTACTCTAACAAGCATGCTTCTGTTTCTTCTACATCTTATTTTTAATATAATTTTATATTCTCATAATTTCTGTCCTGGTGACAATGGTCATCAGGACAACTGAATTGTGTCCTTGTATCATCTTCTCACAATTGAAATAGATAGAATGGACCCCCACTGTGAACCAACCAGTGTTAAGGATACCAACATGTTGTTAACCAGTTCCTGGAAATTTGCTGGCAGGAGAAAAGACCAGAATGACCCCACTTACGTAATGTTCCCCTCTATTATCAGCAGGCTGGAGGCTAGTAGGTGACCAAAGTGGTCATTTTACCTACAGTCACCATCAATCAGATGGATTGATCCCATTACAGTTTCAGGTGCAATGGGTGTTAACATTAAATACACCATTTAACTTGGCTAAATTAAAAGTAATTATAAAGTGTCTCTCCTATATGCAGAATAGGTATAAACTGATGATGGTACATTTGAGTTTTTCCTTTCTATCTTGATGCAATTATTGCAACCAATGAGTTGTCTTTATAAACCATAGGCACACAAGGCAAGCAAGCAGCTGCAAAATGGAAAACCAGTGAAACTGAGCTATAAGGTAATATATAAGGTAAAATATAAGGTCCTTACTGGGAAATTGTGGGTATTATGACTAGGACATCACAAAGGGTGGTGATAGTGGTTGGTGGAGGTCCACAAAATGTTCTCCTTGCTTTTATGCCAGACCCTGCAGTAGTTGGATATGTGGGATAGGACACATGAATATATAAAATCAAAAAGTACTTGAAACCATTCAAATTCAAGTGCCAGCAATATATATATATATATATATATATATATATATATATATATATATATATATATATATATTGCTGATCTGTCAGGCAATACATGAAAGTAATATAATTAGGTACAGGGAAATGATGGTTGTTACCAACCATTACTTCCCAGGGCCATAATACAATAAAAGATACATACCAAGAAGGTAATGTAGTTCAGCACTGAGCTGTGTAACATACACCAATAAAAATTGAAATAGGGAGAATCTTGCAACTTTATGTTGTTATGGTGTGTCTATACATATGGCCATGTTGATTTGAATGAGCTGTTCATGCATGTCAGTCCTTTCTGTAATGACAAAATGTCTTTTATACCTATGGCTAACTTGTATACTGCCCTGGAGAGAGTTTTCTGGGCAAGTATGGGCATAAAGCAAACCCCCATGGGACCAAGCTCACCGTATTCTAATCTGTTACAGATAGGCGTTTAGCATCAGTTATATTATACAATTTTGATTAGGATTTAATTATAATATTAGCAAAGCACAAACTCTCTTTCTTTGCTCTACCTCTTCTTTATAGTATATGTATTCTGTAGCTGCACGGGATATGCAGAACTATAGACATGGGTATCGGCGTGCAGGTCGCAATTTCCAGGGTAACCCGGTAAGTTTCTCTAAAACTCTCCATCTGACCAAAATAAAATAAAAAAGCATTAAAGGGGTAATGAGAAAAACCTGGAGCCTGTTGATGAGAACCCTTTGTATGAATATGGTAGTAGCCTGGGAAGGACTGTAACCCCTAGGTCTAAGGCACAAATACAGCCAACTACCCCTTTTATTTTGTACATATTTTACATGCATATATATTTTTGTATGTGAAGGAGGCATCTCAGATCCCCCTATGGTGTGATCCCCTCTGTGCTTAACCTTGGAGGAGTTTGCTACTTCAGCCATCAGGAGCCATGTTGAGGAAACTTTCTTTTCCATATTGAAAGTCACTTCGAAAGTTTAACTGTAGAAAACAAGGATTTTGTTATCATGCTAAATGACCCTTTCCAACCTATTTTTTCTGCAGGAAAAAATGCTCAATTTACGTTTTTACAGAAATGAGATAACGTTCAAACCAAATGGTAAGTTCCATGATAAAAGGGATTGATTTTTTTAAATAAATGTAACTTTAAACTTGACAGAGGAACAGCAGATCTAGAAAGCTAAACTTTTATAGGAAGTGCAACTTTGGATTTCATTTCAATTATGATCATGACTATGGACTTTATAAAGCGCTGCATAATATGTTGGTGCTATATAAATACCGTGTAATAATAACAAATGATCAGTGAATCAGCTGATTGTTTTGGAATGCAGATTTAATTTCCAAATGATTTAGAAAAGACTAAAGTTAAAATTCCTTATGTACTGAAAAAATTATAGGTGGCTTTAGCTTGTATAATAGCAGTGTATATAGTATACTTTCAGGAACATTGGTAAAGATTTCTACAAGCTTTGAGAAGCTTTTTGTAAGATTTTTTTCCAGTTTAGAAATGATAAAAACAGATCTTATTAGATGAGCTGAATGTCAATTTAAAAAAACTTCTGGCAGGCGTGAGTAGGGTTGAGGCTTGATTAGTGGCTTTAGGCTCTTAGTGATATTAAACACACCTATGTTATTGAAGGCTTTAACAAAGCTTGCCAAAAGGTTTGCAAAATGTTACTTGTATGCTATACACTTGGCTCCTATCCAAGCAGTAAACAAGGTCCAATATTAGAATCTGATTCTTGTCACCTTACTAGAGAAATACTAAAAATCCCCAAGGGCTAACACTGCGCACCCCAGGCCATTGATTGTATTGTGATAACGTCTGGGCTTAGGAACCACTAAAAGGAGACTTATCCAGGCTGGGGTCCAGAAAACCTTTAAAGACTGGAGTCGGAAGCCCTTGGTTTTTATTAGGAAAATATTACCCACTTTCTGTATTGTGCCCAGGTTGCTACATTGATGAGCTGCTGGAAAAATGGAAGGAGGATTATGATCTGCTTGAGTACAACCATAACTACATCCAATGGTAAGGGTAGCAAGGTTTCTGATATACCTGTGCCTAATCCGTTTAGAATACAAACTTTTCTGTTTCATGGCCCCTGACGGAGAATCTTCGTGTCCAAGTTTTTGCTCCAATTCCTGTCCCATTGACATAACAAGAAGTAAACTTTTTGTACTATAGACTATGTAGCTTGAAAACCTGCTATGGTATAGGAAGTAAACTTTCCCAGTTCTAACAGATATAAGTCTTTTTGTGTTTCAGGCTCTTTCCACTTCGAGAATGTGGCGTTAACCCACAAGCTGCTCCTCTACAGGAAGAAGAGATTAAGGTAGTAGAAAACGCTTGAATTAGGGATGACATTCAGCTATATGTTTTTACTAGACCAGAAAGATTTCAGTCAGATCATTTGATTCACTTCAGGGCCTTTATTTTGCTGGAATGATTTCAATTTTCTGTAAAATATTTTGCTCAGTGAGACCACATATCCTGTCGAGAGGCTGACTAGAACCAGAGATATATCAGATAACTTTTGAGGGAGTGCCCTCAGAATTTAGGTGTTGGTATTTTTGGGCCCTTTTTTCCCATATTTCATCTAGAAGCAATAAAAAATATCTGGTGAACCTGTATCTCAATCGAGCAATTAACATTAGGGTTGACAACCCTGCTCCGCTACAATAAAAATTCCTGCCCTGTCCAAATGTATATATTGCCATTGTCAGTGCCATTGCCTTGTCTCTCAAGAGCTTATGCTTGCGCTGTGTAGGGATTTGGCTTATACGTGTATTCTGTAGGTTGGGGGGGTCTGATCTACCTCACCCTTCATATTCCTTGCCGAGAATATGTTACAGTGCGTTACTAACTATAGTCGTACAGACATGTCCTAAAGTAAAACTGGGTCATGCCTTTACAAATCTGTTATATGTACTAAATATTTATTTATTGGTACTTTTGTATGTAGAGAAACTTTGCATATCCTAGCTGGTGAAGTTCCTCTTTACTTCTGTTTATAATTTTAGGATTACGTTTAATGTTGATTGTAATATATGATCTCCTAGATAATGAAGCAAGATAAAAATGTCACCACAAGGCTTCGGAAGGCATATAAGCTGATGTTAGGATTTTACGGCCTGTATCTAAAAAATGAAAATAATGGAGAAGTTGGCAAAACAGAATTTTGGAAACAAAGATACAGCAATTTAAATAAGTAAGTATTTTCCATTACACCTGATGCAAGTTAAGAAAAGAGATAGTAGATTGATTGTTTTCATAGTAAAGAAATATTCCATTGGGTTTGACCTTTATTAATGAGAGCAAATTGCAAAGTCAAAGTTCTACTATACAGAATACAAAAAGCTGATAAAAAGCCAAATTCAATATATTAAAGATGATATAAACTTTAATTTGATTGTAAGCTCTTCGGGGCAGGGTCCTCTCCTCCTATATCACTGTCTGTATTAGTCTGTCATTTGCAACCCCTATTTAATGTACAGTGCTGCATAATATGTTGGCGCTATATAAATCCTGTTTATTATTATTAATAATAATAATAATAATAATAATAATTTGACATTTGGGTAAATAGTAATACCAACTGCCAAGTCAGCATTTTACTGTTTACAGGTTTTTTATTTGTGTCTTCAACATTACCCATCCCTTTTCCCATGAGTGTTTCCTGATTACTTTTAAAGTTAATGTAAATGCAATCAGTAGTACAAAATTTGTTTAGTAGAACATAGGCTACAGAATTAAAAAATCTAGAATTCATTGATGTATGTTCTTTTCTGGAAATATCTTATGATGTTCAGGGGTGAGCATGCACAATAATATATTTTTTCTTTTTTATAGTAACACTCATAACAACCTGCGGATCACCCGAATCTTGAAGTGTTTGGGGGAATTGGGGTTTGAACACTACCAAGCTCCCCTGGTGCGTTTTTTTTTGGAGGAAACCCTGTGTCGAGGCCAATTAAAGAATGTAAAAAGAAGCGTATTAGACTACTTCATATTCTCCGTGAAGAACAAGATGGAACGTCGAGATTTGGTGCTCTTTGCCTGGAAACACTTTGGAGAGGAAAGCTGGTTTGACTGGGGACCTGTAGACTTGTTAAGAAAATCTCAAGTGTTGGAAGAACACAAAAGAGAGGACTGTGATACCATCAAGAAAGAAGACAAGATGGAACAGCTGAAGAGCCAGCTGGATGTCAGGAAACAACACAAAAGGAAAGACATGGAAGACTCTGATTATGACAAGTTCAAAGAAATGGAGAAAAAACGTGATGAATTGAAGAAACATGAGAAATTGTACAATAATAATACTTGCAGAAAAGACAATGAACATGAGAAGAAACAATACAAAAGTGGGGATGGGGAAAAGATAAAATTAGGGAATGGAAACAGGCAAGATGGTCTGGAGGTACACAGGAAGGTAGGGAGCCCGTATAATACCAAAGTCAGTAAAGATGGCAGGAAAAAATACAAGACTGAGGTAAGGGAAAATATGAAGGAAAACATTCAATCTGAAATGAAGAAAAAAGAAATGGTAGCCAGCTCTTACAATAAACATGTGTCTGATAACTTAAAGAATGGGAAAAAAAATGTAAACTGTTGTGGATGTTTAGGGGGGTTCCCCAAGAAAAAGTAAATAAAGAATGTATATCGTTTTTACATTGGTTATTGTGTTTTTGTAGAGGTAGTCCCAGTGCCGAATGTTGTTTTCCAGTCACAATGAATCATAAAATTATTTTTTTTATAATACAAGTGGTGTAAGCATATGAATTTTATATACTATTGGCATCTTGCAGTCCTTGTACAGCACTTCCCAGACTGGGAGATGAAGATGGAATATTAGTAACCAGTCAATTGACAGAGAAAAACGGGATGAGAATATCATATGACTGGCATTATCTGTACTATGAGTACAGCTCAATAATATGAAACTTGGAGTTTGCATGCTCCAAGTGACCGAAGAGGAGCGAAGGGTTAGCTCTGTCAGATTTCATTATTGTCTATGTCCCTGTATAACCTTCTTCTCAGTATAACTCATTCGGGTGAATGAACACAACTAACTATAATAAAACCCTTTTCAGTGGAGTCAATTTGAATGGCAGTCAGTATTTGCTTTGCTTTTTGCTATACTGCATGTGACACCAGGGGGATATTTCACATTTTTATTTGTGCCACCTTGAAGAAGTGGGTTTAATTGTCTCCGACATGACAGGTTCTCTCTCTCTGTTCTATGCTTTATCCAACAAAAAGATGGCAAGGGCTAATACTAAAGCAGTAACCCAGCAAATATTACCCATATATCCAAACTAGCTTTTGCTGCAATCCAAACAATTCTCTCTCACATTTTATTTGTTTCAACTAGTCAGATGTTTTCTGTCTCGTATTTCAGTATGTGGGTTTAACATTTACATGACGTTATATTTATTAAGCTCCACCTAAGAGCCATGCATATACATTTCAGTTTATTCTGTTGATGGGTGTGTCATTTCTGCTAAACATAGGAATAGAAAATGAAACAAGTTACAATGTGGTTAAAGAGTTCAGACAAGTTCTTCTAGTTCCTTCTCTCCTTTTGTTTTAGATATCACCGAACAACAGGTTAGTAAATCAAGAAGGGGTTCCGAGCTTATTTATGAAATGCTTTCTAATGATATAGGAATTGTTTTCATAGGTTTGTTTTTGCAGTGCTAAAATAGGATGTATTTATTAAACTGAGGTCTGTGATAAATGCGTGGCAATTCTCAGGTTGGTTTCTTGCTAATGACAAAATAGTCCATACCTGGTAAACTTTTATTGACACTTTACATTAGGAGAACATAGCAGAGGATGATAAAACAGGAACATAACTGGGATACAGATAATTACACATACAACTCTTTGGGTGGTCACATCTTGTGCATGTGAATAACTTTTATATTGCACAACATGACTGCTTCTTTTTATTTTTCTCTCCTTTATATAGCAGGCTATGCAGGATGCTGTTTTATATAATGGGTGATGTATATAAACCAAACACACTACAATTATGTTAAGCTGTGTGGATATCAGTGTCTCAAGGTCAAATTTTGTTTTCCCTCACATACCTGGACAGCAAAGAATCCACAATGTGAGAGGAGAGTTAGGCTCTGGGATTTGGGGGTCATTGAAAAAACAATAAAAGTTGACAAACAATTTGAGTTGTGGAGTTACAAGACAGGAAAACATTTTTGTATTTGTTTTAACAAGCAGAATTGTCATCGGTAGTCAGGTGAATGAATACCTGAAATGCGAAAATGCTTCTTGCATTATTGGTCTGTATGAAGATGCTTTCTTGCCTAAAAGGTCATTGATATCAATGTTTTATGTTGATGCCAACACGATCAAGATTAGCCAGCCACAGCTCACGAAACTCCTAAAAACCTTCAGAGAAAACTTCAGGCTCTATTATGATCGCCCAGATATTATTTCATACTTTGCACAATTTGTGTAAAATCAATAAGCATCGGTACAAAAACAATAAAAAGATACAACCATGTCTGTGTGATCCATGCTTTCTCATCCTGATCTTTTACATCTATAGTGTTCTAAGTAGGAATGACCCCTCATTTCTGTCTCTGATTATTCAGAAACATTGGCAGCATGTTTAGTTCCTGGGGTTATGAGAAACCAGCCTGGGATTCAGAAAATGACTCTACCTGGGAGGATGATGAGGACTATATAGCTTATAAGAAGTCCAAACCCAAAACATTCCCTAAGGTAGGTCTATGAACACAGCATCTCTATTGTTCTAGTTAGAGTCTCCCTTCCATACAACAATGGAACCATACAAAGACAAATTCCATTGATTGCTATATAAAAAAGTAGTTACCTTTTTCTTTCATAGTAGTATGCATGATGTGATTAAAAATGAAAATAACAAAAAGAAAACGTTGCTTCCTTTTTTAATATAGTATTAAATATTTAGTATTTAATATTTAGTATTCATATTAATATAGGGTTTCCCCAGAAATGTGAATCTTGTTCATGTCCATGGCTCTCATTTTTTCTCCTGTAATAACTCTGGGACTTTTATCACAAGAGTAGACAACCTTCTTCTAAGCAATCAGTGACTTCATTGAATTTCAGTGCAATCCACTGCAATCAAATTATCTACAACAATTCTCTAAATTATTCTGATCATAAAAAAGTAACTGCAAAACTAGTAAAGAACAGAGAGAATAATTGACTTTTTTTCTTGCTGTTGCAGCATTCATGGAACAGAGCAGCCAGGGATTTACAGCATTACCGACATGGCTACCCGGTAAGTCCTTTCAAGTTACACACTTGATCTTTAAGTTGGATAAATTGAACTTTAGATCTATTTTAATGCAGTTCTGTAATCATTATTATATCATTAAATGTGTTTTGTAGATGCAAGCAAATGCAATGTGACTTCCACTACAGTGTCTTGTACATCAGAGGCTTATGTGATATAATAAGATGAAACACTTCATGCCAAATTCAGAGGATATGTGGCATCTTCCATCGCAATATCCCATAGAAAGGGATTGGATAGGCCTGGATAGGACCATGAGTAATTGTATTGCTGCACATATGCGTCTCTTTACTTGGGATCCAGGCCTGGAAGAAATGGGTGGACAAGGATACTAAGCCAATAATCTGCAGCAACGCAGTTACTCATGGTCCCATCTAGGAGCTTTAATCCCTTTTTCAGGAGAAACTTAGATAGATGATGCCAAATATCCTCTGAATTTGGCGTCAGGTGTTTCATTTTAATACAGCGTTTGGATAACTTAGAGGCTTGAGCTCTTCAGAGTACCGATTCTCCATTTATTGTTCAGTCACATTTATGCACAGAGGCCTTAACATTTCTGGATGAATAATAGAAGAGTTTCATAGAACTTTTATACTTGACATAGATGGTCCTGAAACAAAAATGAAAATGATTTATTAGTTCTGCAAGGTAAAACTACAAGCCACCTTTTTGGTGCCAATTTTAGCCTGACCCAGCTTGTGTGTCAGCAGTGTGTTGATGATCACTAATTGTCCAAAGAGTCAAAAGGAAGGGCAGCTCATGGAGTCCGCAGGTCCAAAATGTCTTATCAGCCGCTAGTGCAGCAGATGTATGGTGATCACAGATCCACTCGCATTTATTTACAAAACCTTTAGCAGCCCATGTATTTTGAACCTATGACAACTAATAGGTGATCAATATTTGTATGTTTATTAATAATGTGTCTCATGTTAGGTAATGTGATTTAATAAGTCATGCCTAAAGTTGTGAGTGAACTTTTATTATGGGCTAAAAAATTATAATTTTCCTTTATAGGGGCCAATGATGAATTTGAAGTTTTACCGAAATGAGATTTGCTTTGAACCTTATGGTCAGTACTGAACATTCTAAATTTCCCGCACCAGTCTTTAGAGAAACGTGAGAGGCTTGAAGTTAACACAAGACCGGGGATTGAAGTCCAAATGCATGCAGATATAATACACCGATACACAGATATAATACCCGGGCACCTACATAACATCTGTAGACTTGGATAGTTAAAACTAAACTTGCAATGTAAATTTTAAAATTACTACTACAGCGACAATGAGCTCCGACCACCTTGGGCTTACACAGCATGGGATGAATATGATAGTGAAACAAAATCTTATCGGTGGAAATAGGGAACAGTGCCATGGCACTACATAGATTTAGGAAATGTGAGAGGATTGTGGTTCCCAATAACATTTAATAAAAATGTCAGTTTGTTGTAAACCCTCATCCAGAAGCATCAAATATTCTCTATGCTTCCCTTTGTGTTCTTTGTCTGCCCTCCCCCTAATAAAAAAGTTATTTTTAAAGTTATTGACAATGCATGCCAAAGAAAACAAAGATCTCTTTCAATTTGTTATATATTTGTAAAATAATTTCTTGATTCCATTTTAGACACTAGATCTAAGAGTTTGTGTATCAAATACAGGTGTATGTATAGACTCCCTACATGACTGGAAACATGACTACTACAAACTGGAAAATAACCATAATTTCATCCAATGGTGAGTTCACAATAAGTAGGTGTTGGTGGGGGCTCCACCTTTACTCAAAAAAAGTAGCGTTACTGAAAATAAAAAGTAAATATTTTATTTTACCATCTCTCCATTTAAAGAAATCTAAAATTATTTTCTGGTACAGAAGTTACACGCAGTCATTTACACATTTTAATACAATCTCATCTTTTTTTAATTGAATGCACGTTTAATAAAAAAAAAGACCAGTTGTGATGGATTCTTACTAACCATTTTTGTTTAACCATTTCACAGAACTAACATAGGCTTTTCTGCTTTTCTATAGATTTACCCCTTTTGCTGTTTTTGCTCAGCAGCGTTTGTTTTATTGTAGGTTGTTTCCACTGCGGGAACCTGGTATGAACAAAAATGCCTGGCCACTTACAGAAAAGGAAATTGAGGTATTAAACTAGTGACAATATTTGGTAGATATTTTTTTTTATGATTTTTCTAAAAACAGGGCTAAGGCTAAGTACACAGGTGCAATAATTGTCCTTGGAAAGGATCTTTCACGATCCTTTCTAACAACTAACGATGCACGAATGAGCGATGTACATACAACACCGTTCTGCTCTATAGGGGGAGGGACGGAGCCGCACTCCCCAGGTACATTAGGATTGTTCGTCATCCATCGTCCCTGTATTTGCCTGGACCGGCGTCAAGCCCTGTACACATACAAGACTCTCCTCCAAAGTTTGCATAACTCCGCTCCATGCAAAGAAAGACTATTGCATTGAAAGACTGTTCTTGCTTCTTTGTATATTATCAAACTATGTGCATGGCATCATAAATAAATTTGAATTTAAAATGATAGTATATAATAAAATATATCTTCCTCTAGTACTAATTAACCAATTCACTAATTCAAATTAATTCATGATTTGTTACTATGCACCCTAACTAACATCCCAACCAGAACCCCTCTCACAATGTTCCCCTGTCATATTATCCTTTATCTAGAATAGTCTCACTCCACTCTCTCCTCTGTTTTAGGAAATGAAGAAAGACAAGGAGGTAATGAAGAGGTTCCTGAAATCCTATGAACTCATGCTGGGTTTTTATGGCATTGAAATAAACACAGAGACTGGGGAACTGAATCTGGCAAAGAACTGGAGGGAAAGATTTACAAATCTAAATAAGTAAGTTGTAGGTTTTAAACACCAGGTACTAGGAGATCATTATGGCTGAATTCAGGGCAAAAATACTTTAACTTAAACTATTATTTTAGTGTCACAAAGTGTAGAAATTCATAATATTTCACCTGTTTGCAGTTTTAATGGGCCAATGATTTGTTATTCTTCTCAGGTTTGCTGTAGAATGCCTGTAGAAATACCACAGTAGTTTTTTTTCCTGCTTTTTATAAAGTTTTATTACCTGCTAAATTGCTAGTGAATCTATCATTTCCTTCATGGGGTTACAATGCTCACTCCTTTATGTTCCATATTGCCAATCATTAGCCCCCCCCCCCTCAGCTGTACAACCCATTTCTTACCTTTGTTCCTCGCTTTCTGCTTTGCTGGGTACTCCTGCTGCTAACTTATTTTACTTGCTATGTACCTTTTCATATACCCAGAACCTCTCACGCCTGTTTGTTTCCTATTAAGAGACCGGTGTCCTGCAATATCTCACCATTCAAGTCCTGCCCCTTCTGAGATATATTTATTATTTCTACTATAATGCAAGAATCCTCAGAAATGTAGTCTGGTGTCTATTTTTCTTTCTTCTATGGGTATCAATCGGTCACATCTAACTGACCCTTTCATTTGTTAAGATAAGAGATGAAAAGACAAATGTTGAGTTAATTCATGTTTTTTTTTCACAGTAACACCCACAACAACCTCCGGATCACACGTATTCTTAAATGTTTGGGCGAACTCGGCTATGAGCACTTCCAGGCCCCACTGGTCAGGTTCTTTTTGGAACAAATCCTGTGTAACAGTAACTTACAGAATGTAAAAACAAGCGCTCTGAACTATTTCCTGTTTACTGTAAAGAACAAGAGGGAACGTAAGGAACTGGTGCTCTTTGCCTGGGAGTACTATGAATCAAAAGAAGATTTTATCTGGGGACCTGTGGAGACACTACAAAAATTAAAACATAAAGCAACTGAGATAAATGCTAACAAAAGGTCAAATAATATCCAAATTTCAGAAAAGGAAAATGAAGGGACACCACCTGCATCTGAACCAATAGAAGAGAATGAAAATAGAGGGT
Organism: Pyxicephalus adspersus; assembly: GCF_032062135.1. NCBI lineage: Eukaryota > Metazoa > Chordata > Amphibia > Anura > Pyxicephalidae > Pyxicephalus > Pyxicephalus adspersus. The sequence continues at coordinate 7,976,005 of NC_092863.1, read as the reverse complement.
ATCACATGTTTACCAATGACAATGGAGAAACACCAATGGAAGTTTCAGAGTGTGGAACAGGAGGTAAGGTGAATGAAGAGACAGCAAAGCAATGGAACTCAAATAATGAGAAGGAGAATGTAATGCCACCAACAGAATCTGAACATAAGGAGAATCAAGGTCTTCCAACAGTGTGTGGGACCGGAATAAATGGAGGGATACCAATACAATGTAATTCAAGAGATGAAAAGGAAAATGGAATGCCACCAACAGATTCCGGGTCAAGAGAAGTCAAGGACAATGGACGTTCACCAACAAAATGTGGATATGAAAGTAAGGAGAATGAAGGGATATTGAAGCAATATGTCTCAAATAATGAGAAGGAGAATGAAGTGCTACCAACAGAATCTGGGTTAAAAGAAGACAAGGAGAATCAAGGTCTTCCAACAGTGTGTGGGACCGGAATAAATGGAGGGATACCAATGCAAAGTAATTCAAGAGATGAAAAGGTAAATGGAATGCCACCAACAGACTCTGGGTCAAGAGAAGTCAAGGACAATGGAAGTTCACCAACAGAATGTGGATATGGAGATAAGAAGAATGAAGGGATATCAATACAATATAACTCAAATAATGAGAAGGAGAATGAAGTGCCACCAACAGAATCTGACTTGAAAAAAGACGAAGGGAATGGCGCTCCACCAACAGAGTGTAGCTCAGGAGATGACAAGGGGAAGGAAGGGACACCAATACAGTCTATCCCAGTAAAGGACAAGGAGAATGAAAGGCCACTGACTAGGTTGGATGAAGACAAGCAGAGTGGAAAGATTCCATCGGTGTGTGGGTCAGATACCACGAATGAAGTAGGGTCAACTATTACCGCTGCAAACACACAGCCAACAGTCATCGCCCACAGCGACTCGGTGAGCTCAAGTTCGTCAAAACTTTGACGCATGTGAGCTCAGGAATTATTGAAGCTAAAATTTGTTCGAGAACATAGGAAATACTATATGCAATAAAAAGCACACTGATGGCAAAATGCTTCATGAGTATGTATTGTTGTGTTGTGTAAGTTCACTTCCACCAGCATTCTATGTATAAAAACATAAATTTACTAATGGATCAATCAAATAATAAAATGATTGTACAAATAAATATAATAAAGAAATGCACACTTTTTGGAAAGCTATTGACTTCTATCTGCTCATTACTAGAAATATTTTGTATTGTCTCTGTTTTTGTATGTAAAGCTACATACACACATCAGATGGTTCTCTCTTGAGACCAACAGTCATGCTCATCATGGGCAAAAATCTGGTATGTGAGCAGCGGTCCGATGATTAGAAATAATCTGGGAACAAAACTGCTGTCCACTCCTATGGAGGAGAGCACAGTGGGGTGCCACTTGCTTGTTCTTCCCCTCTTCTGTCCATAGAAATATATGATGCTGTGTGTACAGCCCTTGTTCATTCATCTTTCACTGGAAACAATTATGCAGAGGAGGAAGGAAAGACCTGGTAGCCAATCTTATATGCTGCATGTTAATATGTTGACAAATAGAAAATGATATGACCTAATCATCCTGCTCCTTCTTCTTCCACATTGTCCAGGTTGCATGCTATGGGCAAAGAGAAGACACTACTCTATTCACTCTATATTCACAGCTGCAACAAGTGAAATGTGCAAGCCATACACCTCCAATTTATGTGTTTGTTAAGCTGTTTGCTTTGAGTTCAGCTGTAAGCTCTGACTAGGAACTCGACCTTAAAGCGGACCTAAACTCAAATATTTACATTACATAAAAGGGTTAGACAACAAAACGTCACACATCTGGGGAGGCACTTAGCTGCTTTTTTTGCACATGCCTTCATCTTGGGCATACGCAGAAGGGGCATCTACATGCTCAGTGAGATCGGCACTTTCACAGTGGGCTACGTCACCCAATCCTGTGCCTGCGCAGAGCGAGATTGGGTGATATACCCAAAAGCAGGAAGAAAATGGCGAAAGATGGTGGTGCACGGTGCTTTCTCTGTGCTGGGACAAAGAATAATTCCAAGATGGCGCAGGACCCAATTGAGGAAAGCACCAGCGTGATCTGTGGAATTAAAGGTATGATTTATTTTCAGTTTAGTTCCACTTCAAGTATTAAAACTCCACAAGCTATCAGATATATTAAACTCCCAGGAAGTGAGGGTGCACCTTCAAAGAGAAAACCCAAACAAGTGTGCTTCAACCTACACAAAAGGTCGTTTCCACTTCATGAATGGAGCCTTAACCCACATTCTGCTCCTCTACAGGAAAAAGAGAATTAGGGACCAACTGCCCCTATATGTTTTACCAGAGCTGAGGGATTTCAGTGAGATAATTTGACTGACTTCAGGGCTCTCATTTTACTGTGATTTTCTTTCCATCAGTAAGACTGCAAATCAGGTTGAGAGGCCAATACTATGATGTGTGCAGATAATACTAGAGCTGGGACTACAAAGCTTCTAGATGAAATAAGAGGGTGCCTCAAAATAGGTACTTCTAGCGACCTCATTTCTCCAAAACAAAATACCTGGTGATCTTGTTAGAAATTCATTAGCAATGTCACTACTAGCTCACAAGCGTATAGCTTGTCAATCAGCACCTGGCCATACCTGCTTTATGGATTGGCAGCACTGCTATGGATGCCCAAACCCTTCCAGTCACATAGGAGCCTTTATTTTAGTTCAATCAAATACTTATTCACCTGGATAGTTTTATCTCAGTGCCGCTGATCTCATGCAACAAATTTGCACTTCAACAATGGCTGCATGACATATCCCAAGGTGGGTTATCAGGTCTGTATAACAGTATATATATATAACAGCATAGATGAACAATATAACATCATACATTTAATAAGCTCCATGTAAGATCTGCTAAAAAAAATATTGCTCATACAATATCTGTTATAAAATGCTCAAGTAAGAGGCAGGAAGAACAGGTATGGTAAGATGGATAGTCGCTGGGTGTGTCACATAATATACAAATATAAGGCTAGAATGTGAAAGCTTCTCCCATCAGTTGTAGCGTAGACTGGTGTCCTGGTCGCATTGTAGGAGATTATCATCATCACCCACCCTGAGAACCAGATATCGGCAAACAATAGGTGAGAATATCAGGAAAATATTCTGAGCTTTGGTAAGATACACTTTTCATGACGTATGACTGAAGAAGATTTGTTTTGTTACATTTGTCTTTACACATATTTCTATCTGACCTATGATAAGAATGTGGAATTTCTCGGGTTGGGTATCTTGATGACAAAAAGTCTCAATTAACTTTTCCATAATGGGATAAAGACACTTTGTGCCTATCATATTTTGTGCGTGTGAACTTATAATTTGGAAAACACACATTCCATTTTTTTCCTCCTTTATATGACAGGCTGCTATTGGTTATATAAATGGTATTTTCTATAAACCAAACACAGTGGGTGGGAACAGAAGGTAAAACTAGATTTAAGTATAACGGTGCTCACATCGACGTCTCAGGGTAAAGGAATGATTTCTCTCACTTACAGGGACAGCAAAGAATCTCCAGAAGAGCTGTGCTAATTCCAGGAGGGATTTTGGTGTCACTAATATGCAGGTACAAGGGCTGGTAATAATAATTATGATGATGATAATGATTCTTTAAAAAATAAGTTTTTTTTACAGCTGAATTACACAACATTTTTGTTTTTACCTATAATTGTCTTTGGGACATTTTGTCACTGTAGAAGTAGTGAAAATTACAATAATTTTCATACAAATGTCATTAGCTATTGCCTACACACCGGAGCTAGAGCCAGGGTTACACTTTTACCTTTCTCTTTTTTAGTAATGGGAAACCAATCAGCCACAGCTCAATAAACTCTTGAGAATCTCTAGAGAAATCCTACGATTCCAAGGAACTCTGGTTAGGAATGGCTGGCTTAGATACTGTTAATGTATTTTGTTTTATTTTTAATATGATGAACTTTAGTACTGTATTTGAATATCTAAAATCAATATAAATCATTTGGAAACCATGGCATTCCTAATGCCATCCTTTGTCTAACCATTTATAGCTATTGTGTGCTAAACAGGTCCCCTTTATTTTCTGTCTATTTTCGTCTCCCAAAGCATTGTAATGATGTCAAAATCCAAACCACTACATAAGGTAGGACTCCAATCACAGATAACCATGTTGTCCCTGTTAGCTTCTTCCTCCCATAGAAAAATAGAACCATACAAGGGAAATTTCAACTGCTATATAAAATATTAGCTGCTTTTCCTTGAGACAGTGGTATGCAAGGAATGATTTATTGATAAAAAAAGCTACTTCTTCGTAACAATATCTGCTGCATACTGTATGTGATACCCCCAGAAACATTATTTCTGCTCATGTGATTGGCTCCCAGCCACACCAAGAGGTTTTTCTCCCCCGGGACTGATTATGCAACTAGAGTATACAATTTATTTTTTAGCCAATGTCCTCTAGTCAGAGAAAGAAAAACCACTGCAATCAAGCTAGCACAAACCATAATTCTCTTAACAAAATATTCTGATCCTGTAACAGCAAAAATATTATGGATAAATATTGTAGGTAGCATTTTCTGCCTTTTGGACATGATGGCCAACTATTTCCAACAGCAGCAGTACAAGGGTAGAGGTTAGCATATCACATAGGGCAAATGGGTATCATCTTACCTGGCATATCTGTAAGTGCCAAATAATTTACCTCTTAACTCAATAGATTACTGGGCCAAGATACTGTACGTTAGGCCAAAGTTGCCCGAGTATGGCATCCAGGTGCTATTTAGTTCATTTGTGAGTGAAGCAGGTAGAATTAGTGACTCCAAAATGGACTATGCTGTCTTTTATTAGGGTGGAGTGATTGACATTCAAGAAAATTGCCACCCTAGTGCCACCCTGGTGCCACCACCATAACCATCAACGACCACCCTAGTGCCACCACCATAACCACCAACAACCACCTTAGTGCCACCACCATAATCATCAACAACCACCCTATTGCCACCACCATAACCACCAATAACCACCCTAGTTCCACCACCATAACCACCAACAACC
>NC_092863.1:7970550-7970745 GCF_032062135.1 Pyxicephalus adspersus | reverse complement strand
CCATCACCATAACCACCAACAACCACCCTAGTCCCATCACCATAACCATCAACAACCACCCTAGTGCCACCACCATAACCACCAACAACCACCCTAGTGCTATAACCATAACCACCAACAACCACCTTAGTTCCACCACCATAATCATCAACAACCACCCTATTGCCACCACCATAACCACCAACAACCACCCTA
>NC_092863.1:7933921-7970301 GCF_032062135.1 Pyxicephalus adspersus | reverse complement strand
CATAACCACCAACAACCACCCTAGTGCCAACACTATAACCACAAGCAACCACCCTAGTGCCACCACCATAACCACCAACAACCACCCTAGTGCCACCACCATAACCACCAACAATCACCCTAGTGTCATCACCATAACCACTAACAGCACAGTTATAGGTGAGCTGATGGTAGAAATTGGACTAGCCCCATACTAATGTAACTAATAACTTTAACTTAGCATCAGCCTTGCAGTGTACAGCAGATGCTTATTTGCCTACAAGAACATTCTGATAGGATAGAAGAGCAGGGTCATGGAGTTGACTTAGTGAGGCCCCCGTGATGAGAAGAGAGCTGAACTTCACCATCAGCAGGGTTTTGCTGATCACTAATAGTTCACCGTCGTCTTTGCATTCCTAGCACAATGGAAATGCATTCCAAGTGCAGCACATGCAAGGCGATCACAGTTCCACATCCATTCAGTCTCAAAGCTTTAATCAGGTAAATATTATTATTTTGGGCTTATGACAACTAATAGATGGCCAATTGCAGCTTTTTTATTTTTATTGATAACGTGTTGTACATATAAAGTGGTAATTGTAAAGTGAAATATTTTAAGTCAAGCTGAGGGGTCATCGACTAATAAATTTTTTTTTTTTATAAAAGGATCTAATGCTGAACTTGATGTTCTACCGAAATGAGATTTGCTTTCAACCTTTTGGTCAGTAAAGAAAACACTTTACGTTGTTGAGTTTCCTGCACCATTTGCATGCACATAGTGTATATTACCTGGGCATACATGTGCGATTATAATCATCTGTACTGTACACTGAGATGCTTTTTATCAATTTGTTTGCACATTTTACATTTCAAATAAGAAAATCTGTGTCTGGCCATTCCTTATACTCCCATTTTACCATGCCATGCACTTGTTACTGCCATCATCTTGAGCGTAGCGTGTGAAGAATGTGGTGGTGATACAAAATCCCAGCTGTGGAAGTGAACACTGCCATAACACAAATTGTATTTAAGATGTGAAAGAATTGTGCTTCCCAATACCATTTAATAAAAATGTCATTTAGTTGGAGAACGCAAGGGTGCTTTATGATTGTCACTTTCTGCTCTTAGTCTGCCTCCCATCCTTGTTTCATAAAACTTTCTAGAACAGGGATGAACAGGATATCACAAAAGAATTTCCTGCAAGATTATATCTATGTATTAATAATATATATATAAAATATATTATACCAGAAAAGTCATAAAAATAAACATGACAAAAAATGCACATCGTGTTTATACTTATTTTGTATTCTGCAGATTCTGCAGGTAAAATTATGAATTATTCTGTTTAATAATTACAGGAGTTTGTATAGACGAGCTACATGAGAATTGGAAATATGACTACCACAAACTGGAAACAAACCATCATTTCATCCAATGGTGAGTTCAGTTTTTGGTAGTAGTGGGGGCAGGGAGGGGCGGGTATATTCCATACATAGAATTCTTTAAAGTAACTTTGTTACCCCCATAACACATAAAACAATTAATACAAGGACTTCTTCACAGAGGAATCCTTCCTTGGGAATACATTTTTTACATAAAAAAAATATTAGGAGTAAGAACAGAAATTAAAATGAGCTTAACAATATTAAGAATAAATTTATTCTATATTATATGGACCTGCTACTTAAACTCCCGTAGTAATCGTCTTATAAAGTAACTTAAGCTGAAAGACTGAGGACACATGTAAAGGAACCTAGAGGGAAGGAAATATTTATTACTACAATACAGGGGTGGAGTGTTGTTGGATTATAGAAACCCTCTGAGTAAAGTAAGCAAATCTACATATGGGGACATATAAACTTTTTATAGGTCAGACTTCATGGTTATGATGATAAAATGTTGGATCCTTGCCCTACTTTCTCAGCAACATTTGTTTTATTGTAGGTTGTTTCCACTGCGGGAACCTGGTATGAACAATTATGCCTTGCCACTTACAGAAATGGAAATTGAGGTACTGAAATTGTTGCTAGAAATCTCTTAAGTACTGTTAGGGATAATTATTTATGTTGCTGTATTGCTGAATAAAGAACAAATATAAGATCTTCTTCTCTTACAGCAAATAAAAAGCTACACAAAAAGAGCCAAAAGCTAAACAAGAGTACAAAGTAAGCAATGCAACTAACAAATGAACAATGTTGATATTATAGGGCCCCCATGATGGCCATGGTAATGCCATATAACCATAAAGTACTCCCATAAGGGACACCATCTACAACAGAAAGAAGACTGGTGGCTTAAACTTTAAAAGCAGCAAGTTTATCTAAATGCCCCCTCACTGTCTGGCTTCTGCTGATCCTATGCATGAAATGAAGAGCAATACAGGGTATTCCTTGGTATAGGGACCACGTGACTTTCCTCCCTACCTTCTACGATATAGTGCATGGTGCGGACCTAGAGATTTTACATGGGGGCATAGAGAGAGACCTTAGACTTATTGTATATCCTATGTCCTAAGATCCAAGCAAAAAGATATGGAGCTTACTTGAGTCATTGCTTTACTCCAGGGGCAATTGGAGTAGCAAGGCTTAGCTAAGTACATTTAGCTGGCAGAGATATTTAGTGAACTTGTTACTTTGCATTTAACAGTAAGATTGCAATCTATACGTTTGCACCATGTGCTGTCCTGCATTGAAGTGTACAAATATGCCCATTTTGCACATTATACAACCATATGCATTGCATCATTTATAAATATATATTCCTTTATTACTATTTCATCAGTCCACTAATTCAACGTAACTAATCATTTGGTACCATGCACCCTTAAATAACGTGCCACCTAGAACCCTTCTCTCATTCTTCTGTAATTTATCTCACTCCACTCTGCATCTGTTTTAGGAGATGAAGAAAGATGAAGATGTAATGAAGAGGTTCCTACAATCCTATGAACTCATGCTGGGATTTTATGGCATTGAACTAGAAGCAGCAACTGGGAACGTGAAACTGGCACAGAACTGGAGGGAAAGATTTACAAATCTAAATTAGTAAGTTATGGGTTTTTGAATATGTGAAGAACGCGGGGTTCTAGAAGACCATTGTAAAACTCAGGGCACAGATACTTTACTTTAGCCACACAAAATATCTAAATTCATATTGTCTGCATCAAGAGCCTATGCAGAGGCATACAATGACCGGGATATAGATATCCTGAGAGATGTATAGTAGAGAGATCAGCAGTAACCGGGCTTTATTACAGGAAACACTTGTACAAGTAAGGGAACTTTTATTGGAGTGTTGCACATATTATAGAAATATACATAGTTCTTTTATTTACTTTATACACAATGCTATTAATTACTAACCGCAAATATGTAGATGGGTACAGGTCTGTTATAAAAGTTACCCCTGTCTGATATGGGAGATACTGTTTGTGTGATTTGTATTCTGTTCCTACAATAAATCTGAGGACACTCCTTATGTATGCTTTTATGCTTCTAGATCTCTAGTTGATCCAATATATTCTTTATTGGTTGACAATGTCCCTTGTCCCTGATGTAGGCAATAATCTTAAGTAAAGGCTGGTTGTTTAACTAGAACTCTGGGCCAATTCCTGTACATAGACCCCACTGGTTAAGGAATCTGGCCTCAGACCTTTGAGCATTGATTTGACTGAAAAGTTCTAATGTGAGCTCATTTTAGTTGCTAAATGGCAGAAGCGACTATTCACTCATGGGCAATTGTTTGAAATCGTCCTGCAAGATATCAGGTAAAGAGAAACAACTGGTTTGTGCAGCTGTAAGGATCGTCTCCTTGGAGATTCCTATACTAAGTTATTATAAGTCTCTATACTAAGTCCCCTGAAGAAGCCCCTGGGAGAAACGTGTCGGGATATCGAGATACAAATTTTATCTATATATCACAGCCAATGTGGTATTGTACATTGACTATAAATTATGCTGTATCACTTTTTGTACTATTTAGCTTAGTCGAACTATGTCTAGCAAAAGGGTGCTAATATAGTTCAACGCCAAAATAAATCACTTGTATGTAGTGTTGCCACCAAAAAAGCCTTCTGTCTTCTCTTTTTCTTCTTCAATTTACCATATTTAGGCCAGGCAACCATATATTACCCTAAATGTATTACATATTCCCTTACTACTAAAATATTTTCTCTAAGGTGGGCAGTGGGAACCTGAATCAGGCCAGAGAGAGAGGTTTCCTTTAATGCCAAACTCTTGAAAGTGATCGACTGGGATGAAGAAGAAAAAAATGATGAATGTGTTATAATGAAAACTTTATAAGGTAATAGGGGAACTTCACCAATCATGACTGAGGAGTATGATAAAGGATTTAAGATATTCCCTGGCTAAAAAGAAGAGCTTTGAACTATGAGGGTATGAAGGGTGAAGCCCTAAGTAGAATGAAACTCAGCTATGATGATTATAGGACATGGGTGCCCACACTCTTTTGGCTTGTGAGCTTCTTTTAAAATGACCAAGTCAAAATGATCTACCAACAATAAAAACTTGGACTTAATAACTCATGTGGCACAGCATTGACCTCTGGGTTTCATATCGTTCCATCTGATTGATCCTACCATTGGTAATTGGTAGACCACTAGCCAGAGGCAATATATTTCAGCACTTTTGCTGTAAAACACAGTTTGAGAAGAACAATATTGGTATGCTGATGAATGTGTTACAATGGTTTAATTCATTATTTAATGTACTTTTTCCATTATTATTAATATTATTTTTTTTCCACAGTAACGCCCACAACAACCTCCGGATTACACGTATTCTTAAGTGTTTAGGTGAACTGGGCTATGAACACTTCCAGGCCCCACTGGTCCGGTTCTTTCTGGAACAAATCCTGTACCACGGTAAATTACAGAATGTAACAACAAGTGCTCTGAACGATTTCATACTCACTGTGAAGAGCAAGAGTGAACGTAAGAAACTGTTGCTCTATGCCTGGGAATACGATGAACCAAACATGAGAATGATCTGGGAACCAGTGAACCCACACAACGAATCAAAACCGCAGCAAAGAGGCAAAATGAGGAGAATAGAAAAAAGTTTTATTGATAGGTTTAGCGTTGAAAGGGTAATTATTTTGCTTCTCTTGTTTGTATACTGTATGTGGTATTTTATGTTCTTCTGGCACTTATAATGCTGAAAGAGAAAAAGATTCTTCAGTTTAAACAGATGAGATAAGATATTTTTGCCCATTTCAGAGATGACTGATACTCCCAGGCACAGATAACTACTGAAGAGCATGTCTATCACTTCAAGAATGCAAACCTATGCAAACTTTTCTGGAAAATGTAGAATGGGTAAACTCTGCCCAACGTTTTGTAATGTCTGTTACTATTACTGTGCAAATGGATAATTCTGTCTCTTTTTTTGTTTAGAACATTTTCCAATTTGTTTTAATAATAATTCAGATGTTAATGGATTATAAATGTTATAGACACTTATTAGTTTATTCTAGTTAATGCTTATTAAGTTGTAGTCTTTATACGTGTGTATCTAATAAACCTCTACTCTAAACTGAATTTGGTCTATGGATCATATTTTTTTAAATAATTTGGATTTTCGAGCATGTCCCAGAACAATAAAGAAAAAAAATGAAGGAGAGTGGAATCTTCAGCTGATTAGGAGATGACAAGAAAAATGAATTATTCATGGAGAATTAAGGTTCCCTAAAATTGTGTGGGAGAGGAGAAAACAAGAATGGAGAGATCAATGCATGAGTCTAGGCCAGGAGATGACAAGGAAAAGAGAAGACCACTAAAAAAGTTTGGGTTAGATGAAGACAAGGAGAATAGAGGAACACAAGTATGCCCTTAGTTACAAGATGGTATGGAGGTTCACTAGAATAGATCTAGATTAAATATTATTAAAATAAAAATAGAGACAAACATTCAGCCGGATAGAGAACTTTGGGATTAAAGCAGGAGTAAACTTAAAAATAAAAATTATGAGCAGGTGGGTTCCTTAGTATACTGATAATTGAGGTTTCATATACTGAGGGAAACTTCTGTTCCTTCATGGTAAAAAAAAAACAGCTTTGGTCATGAAGTGTTTTACTGTCAGCATGCTTTATTATAGTATTTCCTGTCGTCTAATTACAGTTTTGCTTTGAACCAGAAATAAGAATGATAATATTTGCATGCATATGGTTTCTTTTTGCGGTATGGGCAAAGTCTATTCTTCAATAAAATAAACAATACTGGCATAGCCGGCTGTCGTAAATGAAGGAAATATTCAACCTCTCCCTTTCTACTGGTAAATACCCCTCAGCTTTTAAACATGCCATAATTCTCCCTATCCTAAAGAAACCCTCACTGGACCCCTCCCTACCCTCCAACTACCGTCCTATCTCCCTTCTCCCATATGTCGCCAAACTTCTTGAACGCCTTGTCTACAAAATCACTACTTCCCAGCACTACATATCTCCCCTCCTATTGTGTGTGAAATTCCCCCACCTACTAGATTGTAAGCTCTTCGGGGCAGGATCCTTTCCTCCTGTATCACTGTCTGTATTAGTCTGTCACCTGCAACCCCTATTTAATGTACAGCGCTGCGTAATATGTTGGCGCTATATAAATCCTGTTTAATAATAATAATCCTGTGTGCATGCATTAATATTATAATATATTACATAAATTACATTATCAGAAATTTGCAACCAGGCAGCAACCACCAATAAGCACAAAAGATAATGTTCCAATAATCCACCTCTTTGATACCAATAGCCAAGCCAACACGTTTCATGGGTTAGAAAAACGCTGCACTAATTTGTTTAATAGATTGCCTTTTTTTCTATTCTTCTATATTTTTTCTAGCACAGCTGTACTGAATACATTGTTACCTGGCCTACACATCCCTCTGTACAAGTAGAGGCGTGCAGAATGAGGAAAGAAAGGTAAAAGCTTTATTATCTTAGTCCAAATCATGTCTTAAACTAAATTAATTTTCTTTCTTGGTGACATTAATGACTTTTTAACTTTTTGAGATGCTTTAGGTTTAACACATCCCACCAACAAGCGGGACATATCTGAGCAAGATATGTAGAGGAATTCATGGTGGCAGCTGTGAAGGATCAGGATGGTTGGAAAGTATAGAATAGGTTAAGTACAGACTGCTGTATACTTTATCTTTACTTTTTCCTCTCTGTTCTTTTCCTCTCCCTCAGACGTAGCAGGGATAGGAAGTGAAGATAAATATCCCCACTTAATAAATTGCGTGTTACAAGTGCTCCGTCTGGTGATTTGGCCAAGAACCTATTCTCTTTTACTTAGCTTCTACAAACAAAGTTTGCCATGTAAGTCAATAAAGAAATGGAGGGGAAGCAGCATCCAGTGGTGTGTCTCAGGAGGGAAGCAGGCAACCTATCATCACCACAATAATGATCCTTCTAACAGGATTTCTGCCACAGCAAATACCCAAGTACACAAGGCCAGGTCAGGACTTGGGTAATTGGGTCTGGAGATTGGATCTGATTAAATTGCGTGGGATTCTGCCAGCTCCTGGAAACAAGACCCCACCCCCGAGGAGCTTCCAAAGATGGAACGTTGGCTGATCTGCCTATCACATGGGTGCAAGCACGTTTATTAGATTTAGGTAACTACGTGTTTTTCTCCATTGGGATATTACTTCATAGGACTCCATGGGAGATATAGTGACTCTATGTATCGTTATTTGGTAAACTATTCACTTTTTATTCACAACAAAAAAAATTATAGGCCCAGAAAAAATTGCCCTGATTGATATGCAGGAAATGTATTTTTATTGGGAGCAGCTTTCATAGAATACAATTTTTTTGCACAATTTGACAGCCATTGTGGTAAAGCCCTGCCAGGCCCATTCAATGGCAGAGATAGACTGCTTTCATATTGGGTGATGTATTTCCTGCGCGCCGTGATCGTGACGTCAGCAGCCGGCGCCGGGTTTCAGTTTCGCTATTTTAGCTGTCAAAGAGCGGAGCCTGAATCTTTGGCCTCCAGACCTACTAACCCGGCACCGTGCTCCCCTGCTTGGTGCTGCCCGGGCCCTGGCTCCGCGGCCCTGCTTCCAGCATGTCCCGGGACCCCGAAGACGTGTGGAGTCCCGACTATGACTCCACTTGGGAGGAGGAGGGTGAAGAGAAGCCCCGGGGCCACAAGGAGCCAGGGAGCCGGCGTCAGGTGATAGGGGTAGGGGACCTGATACTGGGGGATGTAATATGGAACGGGGACACCGGATATAGAAGATATACAAGGGGGAGAAATAGAATGGGGGAGGGGAGAGATGGAGAGAAAGGATGGGGGTGGGGGATTTATAGCAAAGGGCAGCAGAGGTTCAAAAATCAGAGAGAGGAGGGATGGAAGAATGGGGGAAATAAAAGAATCCAGGAGAGATGGAGAGGAGACATGTGTGAATTGGGGGGGAGAATCGGGGGGGGACAGGTGGAAAGGAGACATGTGTGAATCGGGGGGACAGGTGAATCGGGGGGACAGGTGGAGAGGAGACGTGTGAATCGGGGGCACAGGTGGAGAGGAGACATGTATGAATCGGGGGGACATGGTGTACGGAGATGTGGAGGAAAAGTATAAAATAAATGACTGGCAGGATATACAGGGAATGGAGGGTTACAAGAGGGGGAGGTGGGGTGCAGGACCTGTGAAGTGATGAAAAGGAGGTTTGAAGAAAGCAAGGATAGATGGGGAGGAGAAATGCAGGATTTGCAGGGATAAGGGATGCATGAATAGTGAAGAGGAGGGGGGGGGGGATAGAGGGGGTACAAGAATTGGGATGAGATGTAGACGAAATCTGCAGGAATTTTGGAAATATTTAAAAAGTATTCATGATTGGAGAAATGATTGGAGAGGCTTGATGTTAGAATTAGGGCGAGATATTGAGGAGCGCTGTAGGAATTAGGAATTGATGGAGAGAATGGAAAGCTGAAGGAGATGGATTTGGGAATTCGGAAGAGGCTGTAAGGAAGGTGCACGGAAAAAGAATGGGAAGGGTAAAGAGGACGGAGCACTTTAAGGAGGGAGAAATAAAAAAGAATGGGGGAAGATGGTGAAAGAATTAGTTCAGTATTGAAACATATACAATGGTGAATTTCAGATCTTTATAGATTTATGTTTTGTGTTCAGTGTGTAAGTATTTTATTTCTACCATATGTGGTCATTAGAAGCTCTTTCAATATTGCTCAGTTGTGCTGTCGTACTTCTCTCAGTACCAAGCAGGTCTGACTGATTGAGAACAATGCATTGTCGATGTGGTGATTTTTTGTTAAGGATTAAAAATCAGATAAGGAGCTTCCCCAGACCTTTATACATTGTACAATAAACCTATTGTTTTCATCAGTTTTGTAATGAGATATATAATTTTATTCTTTATTGATATGATTGTTCTTTATTTCCACTTCAGCCTAATAATTGTCGGAAATGGATGAGCAGAGCTGCCAGGGACCTGCAGAACTACAGACATGGTTATGTAAATGACAAGAATTATCTGTATTACTCGGTAAGCCTTTAGCTGCAGGTTTATCTGCTTATCTTTGTAATTGTGGCCTTCAGCCCTAAATGGACCAACCTGATATGAACACAACTTGTAATCTAACAACTAAATCGTCCTTAATTGTCAAGTGCCATTCAGCTCAGGATGAAGGACTGCCTGCTGCTTCATATTGGGAAGGAATGTGTAAAGCATTGCATTTTTTAGTGCTGCTAACCCCAAACCCTAGCACTTACCATGGCTGAAGTGTGTTTCTCTTTTCCCATATGCCATTTATGAAAAAACTTGCTTGGTTAATTCTTGTTTTTGGGTATCCATTTTGCCTTGCAGCGTCCTTTGGCGTTTTGCACAACATGCCCCCCCCCCCCCCCCCCAGGTACTACAGGGTGCCTGCTTGTGCTCACACAAGTTCAGTACAGGGCTTGCAAAAACATTGGCACATGAACACAATAGAAGACAAGCACACATTGGAGTGCATGCGCAGTATTTGATGATTTTTTTTCTATATTTGTGCACATGTGCCAGTGTCTCACGTGGTCTTAAGATTTTTCTTCATTGCTATATATGTTCTGTGAAATGCAAAACAATCACAGGCAGTACTATGCACTCCTGCAAATAATATTAAAACTTATAGTCCTACTTATTGGATTCATGTAAGAAAACCAGAGACTTTAATACTTCTTTAGGTGAAGATGTTAGTGGTTGTTGTGGGGTGACATAAAACACAGTTCTGCTTTAATTCTTGCTTTGTTTGCTGAGTTTCCTTTTCCTAAAGTATTGAACCTTTCTGTTTTTAGAGCCAGCCCAAACAAACACCCAACCTAGACTTTTACCAGAACAATAGACATTTTGAGCCTGAAGGTAAGTACACCCTTGTGCTTTGTGTCTGATCTTTTGTATGAGAATATAAAAATAAAATGGTATGTCTTTTTTTCTTAGAGTATTCATGTATATGTCATTTGTTTGGAATGCAGCAAGTAACAAGTTAAAGGCTGTCAGATTTTTTTTTCTCTGTTCCTTTTTACCTGTAATTTTTTCTCTCCCCAATAGGGACACAGGCAGCAGTGAGGTCCTAACCCCACCCCCCACTTTTCTATCTAAAATGAAATTAAAAGGAAATACGTTATTGCAAGCCCTCCTCTTTCATCTATGCTGGCCGTGTAGCAGTAATATCATAACCTATAACAATATTTATGTGAAAAGATGCTTTGACATTGGTCACATGATCCTAGTTAAAAGGATGGAGAACTACTTGAACTACTAACTCCCAAAGTTGGAGTTTTTAGAAGTTATATGAAGTAAGGGATGTAATTACGGTATTGGGGGGGCCGGTGAATGTCATCTGTTTAGCAGATTCTTTTTTTTTTTATGTTTTGTTTCAAAGAGCAGAAGATTTCACATGTTTCTTGTCCTCTGCAGGGCTGTACATTACACAGCTGCTTGATAAATGGAAGAAGAAATACGACATTCTGGAGAGGAACCATTCCTACATCCAATGGTAAATGCACCAATCATTGAAGAGACTCTTTAATGGCCTGGAAGGGGCTGTTGGAAGCCTAACTACTAAAGAATGTATAAGAACCTCTTAGATTGGGCTCAGTGACTTCTCTGGTGTTTTCCTAAGGGAGTCCCAGTAGTGTAAAAGGCAAAGCTTCACTGGGTCCATATAAATTGTCATTCAGGTTGCATAAAAAGTAAAAAATGAATATGTTTAATAAATTGTGCATGCACCCACTAAAAAATGCTGTAAGTACAGAAAAATACCTGCCCTGCCCTAACTTGCTGTTGGGATGACAGCACTGTGTCTCTGCTATACTAAGATCCTAAGCAGTCCTTTAAGTCCTTTCTCTTCTGAACTTTAGAACACTTTCTCCCTGCTCATCTGCATAACATAAAGAGAGATGTTGTGTAGTTCAGATGAGTGGTTTGCGCATACTGTGACAGCCCTGCTCCTATCGATACAGTTTACATTGTCACCCATGAATAGAAGCTGTGCTACTGGCAGAATCATCTATTAAAAATACGTGTGTGTGGGGGGATTAACTTTCCATATGTAATGACTTGCCCTCTCTTCCTATTCTTTGTATTTTATATTTGTAGAATATTTTACAATATCGATATGGTTCTTTGCAGGCTCTTTCCCCTTCGGGAATACGGTATGAACTCTTATGCCAAGCCACTGACGGAGGCTGAAATTGAGGTAGAGAAGCTTTTTAAATGTTAAACTCAGCATGATTTCAACCAACTGATTGCAGTAATTATCTATATTGCAACGGTGCCAAGCAAAATCTTATATCCGAGAATCTTATAAAGGGGCTGTTTGATTAAGCCTAAAGAAGTCGTGTCAGATTTTTTGGTGTTTTTATTAATTACTTTCCTGTCATACGTACAGTTTACTGTATTCTTCCTCGGTCTTTCTAGTTAATGAAGAAAGATCCTCTTGTCCGGGAGAGGTTCATTAGGGCCTATAAACTCATGTTGGATTTTTATGGCATAAGACTGAAAGATGAAAAGACTGGAAAAGTGACCCGAACGATGGAGTGGAAGGAGAGATTTAGGAATCTGAATGAGTAAGTGTTGCAACTGTAAAGCCATTCCCAGTAATTTATGTACAGGTATCTTTATAGCTTTCATAACCTGCATCTTCTCTGTTCTTATTCACAGTCACAGTCACAACAACCTGCGGATCACTCGAATATTAAAGTGTTTGGGGGAGCTGGGGTTTGAGCACTTTCAAGCTCCTCTGGTGAAATTCTTCCTTGAGGAAACGTTGTGCAATGGTGAACTACAGAATGTAAAAAGAAGTGCTCTGGACTATTTTATATTCACCGTCAAGGACAAAAACGAGCGCAGAAAACTAGTGCATTTTGCCTGGAAGAATTACAAGCAAGAGAGGTTCATCTGGGGTCCTGTGGAGAAGCTCCGAGCCTACCAACCACCAGCAGAGAATGAACAAGAAACTAAAGACTGTCCGAAGGAAAATAATGAAGAAAGCAGACTAAACGGACAGTTA
This sequence comes from Pyxicephalus adspersus, assembly GCF_032062135.1. NCBI lineage: Eukaryota > Metazoa > Chordata > Amphibia > Anura > Pyxicephalidae > Pyxicephalus > Pyxicephalus adspersus. The sequence goes on along the minus strand of NC_092863.1, from coordinate 7,957,795 downwards.
GACAGCTGTGGTAACAACTCTGATGAAGAAGAATATTCTGACTCTGATGATGTGGCATGCCAACAAAAATCTTCTAATTCTGATGAAAAAAATGGTAAAGAGTTAATACCTCTTCATGACAGGGCTGAAAGAAAAGAACATTCACATGGGAAATTTCCAAAGGAGGGTTGCAGCGGGTGTTCCGAGACAGTGTCTGATAACAAAGGGCTGCTTTCCACCTATTCAAGTCAGTGTATGAATGGAATGCAGCTTCTACCTGAAGTGGACAAAAAATCCTATGAAAAGGAAGAAAATCAAGTTTCTTATGTAGCGTCGCCAAAGCCTGACCATGAAGTGCCTTCTGCAGGAGGACACCTAGAAGAAGGCAATGATGGGCATGTCATGGATAAAACAGTCTCTAAGAATCCAACTGAGAATCTCCAGCAAGAAAATGTATATAAAAAAATTGATAATATGCCAATAGAAACACAGCGGAAAAGAAAAATGACAAACTTTGATAGGGAGGGGATTCCTGATAGAGGTCCATCACAGTCTGATGACAACTCTGGGCAGCCCAAGGAAGGAGGAGAAGGAAATCGCATGGATGGAGTTGAAGACAAAGTTAAAAAACTTAAACTGAGTGGGCAGTCAGCTGTGGAGAGTAATCAAATTGTGGCAGATGACCCACCAAATATTATGATAGGCGGAAATTCCCAAAAGCCTGTAGATAGCTCTAGTAAAAGCCAAGAAGGAGAAGAGTGTAGTCAAATGTTGAGCGAGGAAGCCAAAGAGGAAATGCCAAAGCTGCACAGGCAGTCAAATTCTGAGAAGGGTGAAAAACAAGATGATGACCTATCAGTTAGCAGCTCTAGAGAAGATCTTAAGCAGTCCAAGACTGACTCTGGTCTGAACCAGGAAGGAGCAGAAGAAAGTTGATTGGGTAGAAGTTGAAGTGAAAAGAATTTTAATCACATGGGCAGCCAATTCCCAAGAAGAATAGTTTAAAGGTGGCAATACATTTTGCCCAAGAGCAGGTTAGTCTAAGTTTCTATGTTGACTTGTAGGACCCTTACCAAAGGTCATTCTATCTCAGTGGAGGGAGAATGTAAACCCCATCTCAGCAAAGGTTCTAAATAAATGGGCTTCTTTATTGGTGGCACTGGAAAACTGCAGGCTGTGGTATGGTTAGTATCTGTGATGATCCCAAACTGTGGATGATACTGAAGTTTTGTGTTTCAATTGTTCTTATTCCTTTCTTGATATATAAGACAAAACAGACCATCCAAATATTAAGCCTGATGTCTAACAGTTCCTGCGGCCTTAAGTCCACCACTAGCCAGAAAAACCCCAGATGCATTTTGAATGTAACCAATTTATCTCTTGAGAGAAGAGGGAATGACTACTCAGCTGTCACTGGCATTAAGTAACTTTGTTCTTCACCTCTACACTGGTGCTAGGGGACCTTTTCAGAACCTCTCAAGGTTTTTTGTTTTCTTTCCCTGCCACATAAAAGTTTCTCTTTTCATCTAAATTGTTTATTATTTCCAAAAGTTCTTTTAACTAGATAGATTTGTGCTGTGTTAGGTCGTCCTTGGATAAGGAATTGGTTTTGTGCCAGTTCTGTTTTTTTTTTTTTTTTTTTCCCCTTTTTTGAGCAAATTTTACAGCCTGTTTTTTAAATTAATGTCTGAAGTCAACAAGCTTTGTTACTAAGTAGACTAGATTATCAGATGTTCCTTTAACTAATGTGGGTTGATGCTGGTGGGTCAAACCACCCAGTGATTGCCCTTTAACGCTAGGTCCTATTGCTTGGGAAAAGAACCCCTTGGGAAAGGAGCTTTACCTATATATAATAATCTATATCTTCAGTACTTAATAATTTGATTAACTGCTCAGTTTCAGGATGGACAGCAGGTCCTTTCATGGGTATAGAGAAAACTAAGCTTAACTGCCTGAAAATCCTAAAAATCCCCCACAAGAATATTGGATGACCATACAAATCAGGATCTGTTTCTGGCCCCCAGCTTTCACCCAGGCGTTATGTTTTGAGTAGACATAGCTTTGATACCTTTGGATTGTATTTGCCATTTTTGTTTCTACTTGATTTGGATTCTGTTGACCCAGACATGTGCAAATTGGAAAACATGAGGGTTTATTATTCATATGCTATGTATTCGATGGATGGCACATGAGGGTAACATTTTTCAGGGGGAGGGAACAGTGGGGAATATTTTGACCTTTTTATATTTAAAGATGAAAAAACAAACCTGCCTCTGACAACTGCAGATATTTGTATATTAAGTTTAAATATGACTTGTTGAAAGTATGTTTTTGTTTATTTGTTTGTAAACTAAAAAGAAAAAAAGTTAAATTATCCCCAGCTGTCTTTTCTTTATTAAATTTATTAGGACAAACGTACTATGTATAAAAATGCATAATAAAAATAGGATTCCAGGTGCATTTTTTTTTATAGCTTTGGATGGAGCAATAAAAGGGTAAAATAGACCTTTTACACTGTGATTGTATTCAGGACTGCAGAACAATACACACACATATATGTTTCTGATGGAGTTTGCAAGTGACTCATACGACACACACGGTAAGATCCATTGTTGTTACCATAAAACCATGAAAGGTGCCCATGAAAGGTCCCATCCCGCCATCACTGGACTCCATGTAGACAGGAAATGGCTTAGCAGGCCTGAGATATAGCTAAAAAGATTTTAAAAAATTAGCAAAATCAATTGGGTTTTTCTGATGGTGACATTTTTGGACCATGCAAGGTTTATGTGTGTTGGAATGGTCACTGTCAGCCTGTATTTGAAGCCCAAGGTGATAACAAAGGACCACGGCTGGAAGTTAGGGACAGAATGTAGACCACCAGCACTATTTTATGTGAAGATGCTGATTTCTGGTAAAAATGACATATTGTACAGCAAATATTGAAGAATACAAGGTGGTGTCTACAAACGCCTAAAGATGACCCCTTCAGTATGTGCAAACATTCCACCCTCTGATCTTCTCTCATTATTCCTGATCCCACTCACCATGAGCCCGGCCCCATGGAGTGCAAGGTCGGCTTAGATGTCAGGTGAGTGTAATCAGAAATGATAAGGGAAGTCCAGAAGAATGAACTGTATCATATTGGAGGATCTGCTACATAAGGTTTGTTCACTGCTCAGGTAGCTGTTGAAGGAAATCAGAAGATATCTGAAACAAGGCAGGGTTTAGAGGGGGTTGGACATTTTCCAATACACAGCTGACTTCCTGTCTGGTATGGGTTGCTCTCAGCACTTCTCAGGAGCTCACATGGGGCTGCACAGCAAAGTGTGCAGATGGGGAGACTTCCCCTTACTTCCTGTCTTGGTGATGAGTTCAGGACAAATTGAAAATGGCAGAGAACAAACTTTTCTATTAGAATAAGGGAAGTCTGTGACTGCTGGGAGCTTTTTATAGCTCTATCTCCACTTTTTTGTGTTTACACTTCAGTGCTGTCATCTTCAGCGAGACAAGAAGTAAAGGAAAATATTCTAATGGGGTCACAAATTGCAGAAAATATGTTTGAGGATCTAACCATTTAATACCTAATGCCCTGCTACCCAATCACCCCAGCAAGTTTTACCTTCCATCCACATTCCCGTGCATGTCTCTGGCTACAGACATGCACCTGGATAACACTGTTGCATATAATAAAAGTTGCCCAATTACACTGCAAAATGTGTAACCACCTTATAACGTACGTTTGTGCCTCCATGTCTATGCTACTCAAGCTACGTGTACACATCTGAGGATTCCCATGGTCTTATTTGTCTTTGGCAAAAATCTGGCGTCATTTATTAATCTGACGTGGAACAACATACAGGAAGTGACCGCTCACTCCTATGGAGGAGCGCACAGCAGGGCGCCACTTGCATGTCCTACCCTCTCCATTTCAGGGAACAGAATGGTGCTTTGTGTACAGCACTCATCCTTTCATCTGTCACTGCAATCACAAAACACCAAGGACAATCTGACAACCATCAGACATCTGTATGAGATTTATCTCTCTGAGAATAAAAAATAAATTCCCAGCACCCAACAAGTAGGGGGAGGTGAGACATGTGACCCCGGGTCTGTTGGTCACTTGGCACAGTAACGGAGAACTGTCACATTCCTCAAATCCTGCTTGGCAAACATTAAGAAATAAGAATGTTCAGTAAGAAGTGTCAAACTCCCAGGGAGTCAGTGCCTGAAGAAAAGAGATGTAAAGCATGACAATATTATTACGTTGGTGACAAATAAACTTTAATTGTGGATCACATTGCGATCCTGTCGCTTATTCTTCATCAATGGTATCATAAGTACCTCCCAGGGGGGTCCTATTCCAAGCATGCCTGCCAACTTCTACATAATAAATATGATAAGCTCAGCAAGCCTCATCCTGACAACCTTGCAGGTTTTTTATTGAAAACTGCATCTCCATTAAACAATTCCTGTTAACATGATGAGTGACTGGACAGGAAGTGACATTCTAACCCTTCAAAAATGTTTTCTGGGTGCTATACATAAATGATGAATAATGGTCATGACTCCGAGCATAAACTCGGGACTTACTTAGGAAGTAAGAAGAAATCTCTTTAATGGGGCAAAAGCCTGACCCTTCTCCATCCTGTACACTTTTCATTCTTTTTATTCCTTTTATAGTTTTTCTCCTTCATATGACTTTTTGCATTGTTGTGTCTTGCAGATTTATCCTAAAGTGATGGTTAGCTGCTTGTGGCAGCCTCAGACAAGAAGCAATGCCTTATACCCGCCATTATAAGGTTATGGCAGCTGACAGTCATGTATGTAATATATGTTAGGAAACTAGTCCAATATTTTATTATCTCATTAATGTTGCTCCAAAGATTAGTCAAAGGTGAATGAAGACTATTTAGGTATTGGCACCCCAATCTTTTTGGGACCTGAATTTTTGTTGATTAAAAGTCACCTCCTTCCTATAAATTGATGGGCGCTTGATGCTTGCCCTTTTAACTCTTCCCCATGCCAGGGGGACCTTCAGGAGGTGTCAGTGTTCTTGTATGAGAATGGTCCACACTGAGCTTTAGCTAGAAATTGGAGGAGGGCTCCCGGGCTTTCCAGGTTGCCACCTTCCCCGTGTCCTTGTTCTTCCCTACATTCCAGGCACTGCAGCTGCCAATCATCCATGCCCACACTCATAGGTGGGTTTCATCTTCTCTTCCCTCCCTTCTCTCAGTTTCTCTCTCCTCCTCCTTCACAACTCTGAAGCCCCCTACCTCTGCACATCCCAGGACCAGCAGAGTGAACTCAATCCGGAGTCAAACACCCCTCACTCAGGGGCTGCAATTTGGCAGAGCAGGGGGCACACAGGGACCGTAGGCAGCCAGCGGAGGGGTTGAAAGATTCGGGGGGAAAAGATGGTCTGGTTCCCAGCTCTTGGGTTCCTTTTATTGGTCCACTTTGTGGCACCCCAAGCGCCGGTAAGTGAACATGCCTTCTTCTTGCTTCCTCTGTGGTGGCCACAATGTGGCACCTTCTGTACCTCTATGACTTGTTGCTTTCTATCCTACACCCTGCTGCTGCTGGAACAAAATCTCCTTCTCTTTTACCTGCAGAAAATGGAACCTTCACATTAAGATGCACAGAAAATTTCCAGCATGTTTGAAACTTTTATTACCCTTTAAATGTAGCGGGCACAATCAATGGTTTGCACCACTGCTACATAGTGATAGAATTGGATTTGTTGCTTGTAGAGATGCACTAACTTAGCATAATGCTTATTTCCAATAAGTACTGCTTTAAATACCTAAACTTCATTTTTTATTGTTTAGAACAGCATACAGAAATGATTAACTAATCTGTAATCTGGCCATTGTGCATTCTAAGGCAAATATTGTGCTTTAAATATGACTAAATAATACATGCAGTGATTATTTCATTCCCCATAGGGTATTCTGTACTCAGCAATAGCCTGCTGCTTGATAGAATGCCTTGCGGTGTTCTGTTCAGTTTTTGCACCCCTTGCAACGCACTGCCATGGCATCCCAGACTGTAAAAAAGATGGGAGCCGAAGGGGGTCCCTGCATTTGTCAAATGATGTCCATCATATGCTATAAGCTACAACATAATCATTCGTAACACAATTTAGAGGAATTTTAGAACAGCTAGCACCTTTGCAACCAGCTTCCACCTTTCCCTATTAATATTATTAATAATAAACAGGATTATAGCGCCAACATATTACACAGCGCTGTACAATAAATATCCTTAGGACATAAACACCAGTCCCTATGACTTACTGAACTTTGGACGTTTGTACTTTTTATCTTTGCTTTGATAATATGTAATAAAAGTAACTGACCCATGTACTGGTCTGAACAATTCCCAGGATCTATCGGTATTATTTAATCTTTGTATTATAATCTTTTGATTTTTATTATAGTGTTTTGTTTATTATACCGTCCTCTGCTATTTCTATGGCTTTACTGTGTTCCATTATAGAATGTCAGTGAGGGGATCATTCCACCCTCCACCCCCCCAAAACAAAGACCCTCTTGTCTTGTGTCCACGTATGGTGCCCATTTTTATCCGCTTCCCCTTTGAGGGGTCTCTGAAGTTATATAAACATTTCCTGTCTGCTGGAACACAGTGAGGATTGTGTGATACCTTCTGTTATAGCCCACTATTGCTTGCCTTGGTTTACAGTCCAGTCCTTCAACCTCTGTGCATTGAGATTTAACAGCAAGTACTAACACTGCATTATTATTATTATTATACAGAGGCTTTCCATTATTCTTAAGCTTGCCCATCAAGATGATAGCCCTTTAGGACTGGCATTGCCCACAGATGGACACACAGGGAGTCATTGTTAACTTCAAATTTTAAAGCACCAACATATTTAGCAGCCTTGTACAATATGTAATTCTTTTTACCCCAATGGGCACACTGGTGAAAGTTTCAGCTCCAGTTTGGCCAAAGTTACATCAGTACATGAGCTGTGAAAGTCAAGAAATGTAATGGAATAGAGAAGGGTCATTTAATTAGATTGTTGATGTGTGATAGCCGGCTGGGAAATCTTTATGGCCAAGTTATCTTTATCATTGGCATGGATATAATGAATATTTTAGCTCATCTAGGTTGTCCCTATTTATGGTTTGAGGGCTGGTACCGGGGTAAGCAGTGGCAGCAAACCACTCAACCTGGCACTAAGTGGACCAGCCTGCAGGATGTCCTTATGGTTCTGCCGACCACAGAGCCTTATATGCAGCAAATGTGGTTCCTATAAAAACTAATATTGGCTGCTAACTAGTTACCAAGTGACAGTTATCTACCTAGAACTGTATTTCCTGGGTCCTGGAAATGTATTTTTTACTCTCACACCGCACCCATGTATGTTTATTTTCTATCAGCCCCATGGCATCCAGCATATATTTGTTGATAACACAACCTTGTGATAGAATCAGCCTGAACACCTTTCCAGTTTCTGCACATCAGATGATCTTTGCACAAAGGAGCTTGTGATCCCACAGACATTGTCCTATAGAATAAAAATCCAAGATTAGTTCACTTTTCTTCCAAATCACATAAACTGCCTTTGTTGGGAGACATGGCTTTCATGCACAGACTGTATGAGCCCTCCATGTCCCAGAGCATTTATCAGACTAGTTTTTCACTTTGGAACTTTACAATCTGTGTTTCAGTCATAGCAGCATTCAGAGGCGAGTGACATAAGTGCCGACACTTTTGGAAAAATCAGGAGGACACTTTCCAAACAATGGGAAGAAATGGCTGTATTTGGGACTGCTCATGTACTATCCCCTATGTATATGACTGTGTGCTGCCCCCTGCCCGTATGATGGGTGTACTGTGCCGTGCCTTTACGACCGGTGTGCTACCCCCCACATGTATACTGCCCCCTACATGGCAGGACAATCTTTTACCATTGGGAGAAAAGGGCAATTTACAAATTAAAGGCCACTGTCCTGCAGAAAGAGAAACACTTCCAGCATACCAGAAATGATTCTTCCACATTAGCCAGATGGTGCAGGAGTGTTGTCCCTCATCACAAAGGTGAGGAATGTCACATCAGAGGTCTTCCCAAATATTTCTTCTATATATATGTATACAAGAAGTATATGTGATCTCTTCCCATCACCACAATGGACAGGCAAAGTAATGGTCCATCTCTGAAGTTGATTCTCAGAATTAATTGACTTTTTCTAATCACAGTTATCAGGGACCTAGAAAACTTTTATTTTTTACCAATTAATGGATTCAGCTCTCAAGTCAAAGCTACAGAAAGATGATATCTATATGGTTGCTGAGTTGCTATTAGAGTTCTCTGGCAGTTGTGTCACCAATAAAGGTCAATCTAGTCCACTAAGTATAAAAAAAGCAAATTTTGCAGTACAACCTTAAAAAATTATTTTATCATCTAAGACTATTCCCTGAATATAATTCAGTCATTTGATAGTAAATAAAGGTGTTACCAATATCTGAAATTGTTACTTTTTATCTACCAGGTGCTCAGTATTTCAGGATCACCTGAATAACCCTTTTCCTTGTAGCTTGTTGGAAAGAGAACAGTATATTGACCATATATACTGTAACTGGTTGGGTTTCCCAGAATCTAAGGGTATACTTGGTATATTTGGTATACTATTATTTGACATCTGACCTCACATGACCTTGTCTTTGGGACCTACCAGCTAATGACAATATCTCCTTGTCTGTCTTTTTTTGCAGAGAGCGGGGCCTCCAGGACCACCCGGCCCACCTGGACCTCCTGGAACACTGGGCAAGGATGGAATAGATGTAAGTAGATCTGATTGGTGACGGGTGGACATAGTGACTAGGATAAGAGCTGTATGCACAGTAGTTGCACAGGTTGACCCTTTCTCCACCGAATGGGGCATCGGTTGGTGTATCAATTCGTCCTGTAATTGGTTGGGGAAGCAGCTAACAGGTTAAATAAATTCCTGTGTGCAGGAGAAGTAAGCGTGTTTATTCAGTAGGGTACAAAGGATGCTCTGTGTATTGCTCTCAGCATTCCCTCCCTCCCTGCCAGACTCCAACCAGGAGGGACCAGACTGTGCACAGAGGTCCTTGTGTGCCGCTCCATATGTGTGAGCCGTGCTCTCTACCTTCACAGACCACATCCATCCCAGCAGCTCAGACTTTTCTGAACAGGACTCATCCTTATTCACAGGATCCTTAAATAGTTCCTTTTTTTCCAGTGCAAAATACAAGTTACCTTTGTGTATGAGAGTAATTAATACCATATAAGAATATGAATGTAAGGGGTACTTGATATGCTTGTATACCAGAGCGTTGTCAGAAGACGACTTATACATCTGAATGCAGCGCTCTACAAATTCTTGTGGTTCAATATAAAAAGTGTTTACCAAGACTATTTATAAATGATTACCCAAAATCAACATCATTTTCACATGAATAATCAGTAAAATGTGCTCATTTTCTAATTGAATTTAATGCAAAAAAAGTATACATTTTGTATAAAAAATACATAGGGCAATTGTTACTAGATGCTTATAAGAACATTACCCTCCCTCCAATAGCTCCCAAAATAATTTTCATTGACATATTGTGGGGCAAATTTGCTTGCTTTGATTTTTAGGGTGTTGATCGGTGCTTTCATTATCTTACTGTATTATCTCCCTAAATTGGCGATCAGAAGCCACAGTCATGTGAATAGAGCAACTGATCTCTGTATTTCAAAAAACAATCCTGACTTTTGTCATTCCGAAGGGATTCCTTTTTACACAGCTACTACCAACTCACATTATAAGTCTCCATTAAAAGTCCCCTGAAGAAGCCATTGGGTGAAACGTGCTGGGATAATCGAGACAAATTGTGCATGAAATTGAGGGTGAATATGAATCAAACTAATGTGGTATTGTACATTGGCACTATATATTCACTGTATCACATTTGTAAATATCTAGTGTAGTTGGGCTATGCGTGGCTTAGCGTGCTGAAATAGCCCAATTAAATCACACATTCGTTTGGTATTCTACCTTTAAAGTGTTGAACTCTTGCATCAGTACTGTCGATTGTCAGTACTGATTACCCTTTTATGCATTGACCCCTAAAGTCTTTTCTGCAATAAAACGTTTTTACCTGCAACCTCAACATTACATTTTTTATTGTACTCTGCACTCCTTTGCCACTTTGTTTATTTGTCGGGGCCTTTGGATGCCCTGGGTACTTCTCTTACTCCCAGGTTGCAGTGGTCAGGCCTAGGTATAATCAATGTCATTAGGATAAAGAGAGAAGGTCATTACTCTCCAATAAAGAATAACACAAACAGGGCTGAGAGAGGCAAAGAAAAGTATTCTCCGGCCAATAGGCATTTGTTGTCTATATCTATTGGCTGCCAAGCCATCCCCCATGTGGATATTTACCGTATACTCAGCCAATAGATATATTTGTGGGTGGGGGCAACACTCCTTAATGATGGCTAGTTCACAGCCCTGAAAACTCCTTGTTGCAAATAAGCCAGTGAGAGGTTAAAAAAATACCAATATATCTGCAAGAGAACCCCTGAGAAAAGGTCAATTGTAAAGGAAAAAAGTTCTGACAAAATGCTAATAAAGTTATATATATATTTATATATATATATATATATATATATATATATATATATATGAAATAAAACTCCAGTTGGTTCCAGGGATATGTTTCCAGTTATTTTGTGCCATACAGGCATATCATTTTAATGCTGATATTATTATGTTGGCAATTATTTTTACCAAGGCAATGATTAGGATACATCCAGCATGTTGAATGTCTGTGAACCTTTAGGTTTCTGAATGGCTCCAGAAGTTTGACCTTCTTTCTATGTTGTAATTATTAAATGAACAATACAAGTTACACATATTTGCTTTTATTCAAATTTATTAAACAAATGGGTAAATCATGCTGGGATCACACTTTTGAGCTGTGTTAATGCACATACTATGTACCGTTATATCAGCACAATGGTGTGTATGGAGCCTTAAGGTTATCAAAGGCAGGAGTGTGCAAACCACAAATAGGAAGAGAAAAAACAATATATAGAAAAATTCCTTGACACCACACTTGAGCTCCTATCATTAGAAGGAGGGTTGTTATCCTGAAGATTCAATAGACAAGACGTGACAGTTATTTTATCGGGCTGTGGTTTCCATTTTTTCTGTATAACTATTGTGTTGAATGAGGTGAAGAGCCTGCATGGGAAACCAGCACCTGGGTTGGGAAACTGGCAGAAACCTTTAGTATATTAAACATACTTGGGATAAGGCATAACACATTACACATTTGCAATCTTGGATTATAAAGCCTTGGATACAGCTTTTAGCAAGTGCGTATCCAGCAGACCCTTGCACCACATCGGGGGTATACAACTCCGATTTCTCTGGGACTCAGAGTGTAGTTTTAACTATTTCTCAGGAAATTTAGCAAGGTTTAGTTTACAGTTAGATATGTATGAATTATGAATTGATGTATGTATTTATGAACAAACTGGCCTGTATGTGGCCCTTAGGGACTGGAGTTGGAGATTATATGGTCCTTATATAGTCTGTTACACATTTGGTGAGCTTTGACTTTACCAACAGGTATGAAGTGCACGATCTGTCCTGACTCTATATTAAATATTTGAGGTTGGTGTTAATCTAAAGTAGATTAAACAATCATATTGTTTTATGAATGCCAAGCCAGGTATTGCAATAAGGTGCAGCCCAGACTTTGAAATAAATGAATACTTTATCCTAAATGGAATAAAGTGCAATGTAGTTTAAATGAAGATTCAGAGGCGAAGTTTTAAAATCATTTCTATTGCTTTCTATCTAAGATCTGGGCTTTCATCAGTCAGACAGCTAGTTTGCAAATAGAAGAACTATATTCTTGTGTGTTCCTCACAAATAACTTGTATAATCCTCAAAGAGATTGTAGACTTCTACAGGGTAACAAATGTGAACCTGCAGACCTGTGAACCTGCTGCTTTGCCCTGTATTGGTCCACTTCCCGGATGTTTTTCAGCATTACTTGAACTATATTCTATAGATAAATTAATGTAAAACATACTTTTGGAGTAAAAAAAGGTTATACCTGCATTATGATTTGTTATCATTACCCTTTTTTTAAAAAAGCACCAATATATTACATATTAGCTCTATACAATAAACAGGGGATGCAAATGAGAAATCTGCATAATAGACTAATACAAACAATGACACAGGTGGAGGAGAGGCCCCTGCCCAACAGAGCTTACAATCTAAGAGGAATGTTAGGTAAAATCTGTCTACTGCCCCTTAGGGCCTGGAAGGCATGCAGTCATTGGGGGACCAGGAAATTCCAAGCTGTATCAGGAAATTCCACAGCAGAATATAAACAAGTCTGTCTAAAATGCAAATATTGGGTTATACAACAATAATGATGATACAGAAATGCAAGAACAAAGGGACTTCTTATACAGAAGAAGGTTCTGTATTATAGAAAGCGCAAGTCAGAGTCCTGACCACAAACCCATTGAAATGTTGTGGCTCATTCTTCAACTGGATTATCAAACAAGACTTTCCAAATACACATAACCTAAAACAGACCAAAACATATAATAACATCTGTGCAAGTCTTATCAGCAGCTACAGAAAGTACCAGGGTGATGTTATTACTGGAAAGTTCAACTAATTACTAAACATAAGGTTTACAATTTTCATCATTGACCTTGTTTATTTATATTAATTATGGCAAATAAACATATTAGGTATGTATATAAAAAAATCTTGCCTTTATTTATTGTTATGTTTTGTATAAGCATACAAGTATAATACAAACTACAAAAACATTCCTGTGTGAAATCATTGTATCTTTGTTTAATTTGTATTTATTTATCTGCATGGCATATACAAGCATTTTTTTTACTATTCCCCTCTTTTACCTAAACATACCATAGAGATTCAGGCATCTGGATTGGCCTTGGGCAACCATTGTATTGCTCCTTCCCCCAAGGAGCTTTGGCCAGCGATGTCTGGAGGAATGTCATACTAGCTGTCTTCTGAGATAAGAAAGAGCTACAACCTATTGTACAATGTATGTAGAGAATGGACACCCTTCCCTCCTACTACTTGTTCCCCCCACCCAGGTATCAATAGATGAAGAAGAAATATTAGAGGTTTTTGGTGCACACTATTGATTAAAACTGCAGAAGTAGAGAAGCCGCCCATTGTATTTTATTGAAGGTTGTAGATGTAGAAATATTCTGGCTTTGCACAGTTAATCAGATTTTATTGCTTAGGCCACGGTCATGCAACAGTGTAAGATCAAATTTATCTAAATGAAATGTTTTATTTAAGCTGACATTGGTAAAACAAAAATTAATAGTTTTTTGCACAAATGCTGTACTGCTGCTTAATGTAAAAGAAAATAGTGTTTTGTTACTTTCAGGACGCTCATCCATCATTTTCTCTCTTCCAGGGTGAAGTCGGACCCCCGGGTTTACCTGGACCTGCAGTAAGTAAAACATGTGGATCATATAAAACACAAGATATTAAAGCTGGACTCCAGCTATAGAGATAGACAGGTTAAAGAACTAATTTACCTGACAATTGATCTGTTTTACACAGCCGTGTCTGGCAGTGCAGAAAACTTGATGATATTTCTATGCTGCAGTTAGCTAAAACTTAATGATCTGTGACTGGAAGGTGAAATGTTGAAGCAGCACAGTGATGGGATCATCTCACGGCCTCTCTGCTTTCTTCTTCTATGATCATGTTCCTTCTTATTATATGTACACTGCAGCACAGTTCAATGGCTACTTGTGCTGCTTCTTCCCTCCAATCTGTGCTGTGCTGCACAATGGCTGCAAGAAGCTGATATGAAATTATATTCATGTACGGCTTGCATTAAAAATACTTAATTAATCTGTATTTCATATCTTTCTGGTGCTCAGCTTTAATATATATGTATACATTTATTCTTTGTTTATGTGATTAGTTAAAATTGAGTTGCTTACTTTATAGTTGCATTGCTTATAAGCTCCTTAAAGAATAATTTGTTCGGAATTCTGCTTTGATAGGGTCCAAAGGGAGCCCCAGGAAAACCAGGAGAAGCTGGAAAACCCGGCCTGCCCGGCCTTCCAGGAATTGACGTAAGTAATGAATTGAAGCTTCTGAAAAAGGGATTATGGGAAAGGGTAACATATCGAATGTACCCAACGTGACTGCAATCAGATTGGGAAAATGTGGGTCCTATGCGCCCTCTGGCCATGCCCTCTACCAAACTACAGAGAAAATTTATGTGTCTACGTTGGATTTTTTTATTGGTCGGGCCAAGTGCACAAGTTGTATACTCAGTTATCAATATCCACACGAACGTGAAATTAAAGTAAATATTTACCAGTTGATCTTCCACCAACCATCTAGTTAGTAATCATTTGATACATTTTATCATAAATTGTTAGAATGTTATAGTTTATCTATATGTCAGAAGGTTCCTCAAAGAAGTCTGCAAGGCAGACTCCAAATTCTGAGTTAGTTTGCCAAGAGCCAGATGGTCAGAGGAACTTTGTGTTGCTAAATCTGAAGTCCTTAAATGATTAATCTGCTCCAAAAGAATCCACCAATTTTATTGTACACTGCAGCCATATATCACCACTTAATATATACTTATATTTGGTATATTTATTTGGTGGAATACTGGTTTCCTTGTTGAATGATCAACTGTTTTTTAACCCTAATGTAACTTGTCCAAGGGAGGTTGCATAGAACGAGTGATATGACAAGAATCGCAACCAGAAGATCTGTGATAATTCCAAGATGAACAAAACTCCAAGGATAGGCAAAAAAGTGGGATTTTGACTTCTTTAAAAACTCTACATATTTATTACCTTATTGAATAATACAAATGCTGATATAGAATTAATCTAACTTTATGGGAAGCCTGACTAATCATTTTTATTATTTTACTCAGGGACTTACTGGACCTGATGGAAAGGCTGGATCTGATGGACCTCCAGGTCTAAGGGTGAGTTTTTCCTACTTTGTCTAAAATGAGCTCAGCTTTAGATGATGGTGAACAAGGATCCTTGAGATAGCTTAATGTATTTTTTAGGGAGGTGTGTAAAATACCATTCAAGGTAACCATGATGCTCTTTCATTTACATTTGGGCCTTCTGAAATGTGGCAGATGTACAGGAGTCTGCCGATAGATGGAATACGATGAAGAAAAATGCATACTGGCTCTTTCTGCATTACTGTATTGGAAACATTATAATAAAACCAAATGGTACAAATCAGATACTAATATGATGTGTTTTGTTACAGGGTGATATCGGACCACCTGGGCCTGATGGACCTCCAGTGAGTACAGATTCAGAACTTATAAGTAAAAATGACAATCATGAGACTATAAGTGTTTGGTAAATGTTTATTTTACTCTTGTCTTTATAGGGAAGAGGACCACCAGGACCACCTGTAAGTAATTGATACACATTCTTCTTTCTGCTTATGTTGCAATGGGTTGAACGCATTCTACTTATCCTTGTGTGCTTGGCCTGCCCTCTCTACATGTTCACCCAAACAATGAAGGTTCTGACCTCAACTCCATATATTTTCCTTTCTCTGCTCGCCATAAATTGTTGCTCTTGCTGCTTAAGCTGTCTATTCTGCCTTCTCTCTTTTCTATTTTTACCTTCTCTGCCCCATTCCAGATACTCCCTCTCCGTCATACTACCCATCCTTTATGTCCTAGGTATAACTTTACTTGACTGACCACCCTATAAAACCTTCTCCCTCCCTCATTCCTCATACCATTCTTTTCTTTATCCTGCCTATATCTTCTCCTTCTTTCAAACCACCAATCCTCTCTATCCTGCCCAAATCTATTTCTTCCTGATACCACCCATCCCCTATGTTCTGTCTGCATCATCTTCCTCATTAATATCACACATTATTTATGTATTCCCTCATCTTCCCCATCCCTGGTACACATGCCATATATCCTGCCTGTATCTACTCCCTCCGTGAACCAGTCCTCTATATCTTGTCCATGTCCTTCACCTCCATGATACTATCCTCTCTCTGATCTACCATACTGTATACATTTCCCTCTCCCTAAGAACATCCATGTCATCCATGTTAAGTATCCTGTCTGTATTCCCCCCCCCCCCCCCCCCCCCCCTTCACAGATACCAACCATTCTATATTCTGCCTTATATATTCATTCTCCTTGAAACCTCCCACCAACTTGCCTATATCTTTCCCCCTCTGATATAATCTCTGATACCATTCTTACTCCTTGGTACCATCTATCCTTTATTTTCTACCTTTACCTTTCCTTATCCCTATCACTTATCATTTATATTCTTCCTTTACCTCTCCTTATAATTTATCCTCTATATTTTCTCTCTTCTAGTATACTTCCCATCTTCTCTATCCTGTCTGTATCTTTCCCATCCATCATATCACCCATCCTCTATATTAGGGGTCGGCAAAGTTTTATGGCCACTAGGCCATTTATGGAGTGGGCGGGAGCACACTAGGCTGGACCCGCCCTAATGGCTCCACCCACCACCAGGGAACGCCCCATGAAGTGAAATCCCTCTCCTCCGTATGCATTGTGGATGAGAGGGATTTACCCTCAGGGAGCTTTCCCTTTTTCACGTGGCAGAGGAAGTATCAATGCCGGTCGCGGTAAATAGGGGAGCAACAGCAAGGAGGCGGCACCAGATCTCTGGAGGCTCCGGTAGTTCCTAATTCCCCCTGGCTGATCCGCCGGCAACCTGCGGCGCCGGAGCCACGGGTTGCCGGCCGGCATTAGGCCGGATCGGCCAGGGGATGTTAGGCCGGAATGAACTACCAGCTAGGCTGTATCTGGCCTAAAGGCCGGTGTTTGCTGACCCCCGCTCTATATTATGCCTAAAATCTACCCACTCTCACTTCACTATACTATCCATTCACTAATAGTCTGCCTTTATCTTTCCTATTTCTTCATACTACCCATTCTCATTATCCTACCTACATCTTCCCCTTTCTTTGTACCATCCATTCTCTTTATCCTTCCTGTATCCTTTCTATTCTTCATACCATATCCCCCCTCCTTTGTACTACTAATCCAATATGTCCTCCTTGTATCTTCCTTCTCCAGACCCCCAATCCTCGAAATCTATCCTGTATCTACCCTCTCCGGGAATCCACCCATTCTCTATATCTTTTGGTTCCTACCCCTCTCTGATGCCACTCATTCTCTATACACTGCCCGTATCTTCCTCCTGTCTGATACCACTTATATTCTATATATTTCTTGTATCTTGCTTCCTTCTGATAACACTCATCCTTTATATCTTTCCTGTATCTACCCTCTCTTGCATTCTACATCCTCTGTCTATGATGACTTTGTCTCTCTGAAAACCACCTATCATCTATTGTATATCCTGCATGTATCTTTACCCTTCCTCATACTACCCGCTCTCTATATCCTGCTTATACCACCCATCATGTTATCCTGTCTGTATTTTCATCCTCCTTCTTACCATCGGGTCTCTATATCCAGCCTGTATCTTCCTCCTGCTTAATACCATCTACCCCCTTTACCATTCATGTATCATCCCCCTTCCTCATATTACTCATCCTCTAAATCCTGTCTGTATCTAACAGCTCCTATACCATCCATCATTTTACCCTCCCTATATCTTTCCTCTCTTCCTATATTCTGTCTTTTTCTTCCTCCTGTCTGATACTGTCCAATCTTGTACATCCTTTTGGTATCTTCCTTCTCTCTATTACCACATACCATTTATATCTTGCCTTTACTTTCCATTTCCTACTTTTCCTTATAACGTCCACCCTCTATATTCTGCCTGTACCTTTCCCCTTCTGCATGCTACGTATTCTTCATATTTTTCCAGTATCTTCCCACTCTCGCATTCTACTCATGCTCTAAATCCTGCCTGTATATTTCCCCTGCCTCATGCTACCCATTCTTTAGCATTTTTGATTCCTCCTATTTTCCTATGTCCATCTTTTTTTTCCCTTACACTACCAATACTCTATATCTTGCTAATATGATCCCTTCCTGATATGCTGCCTGTATGTTGCTTCTCTCTTATACAACCCTTTAAATCCTTCCTATATCTTACTCCTTCTTTATGCAACCCTCCCCATGCCTCTCTGATTACACCTGTCCTCTCTATCCTGCCAATATCTGCCACCTTTCTCATACTATCCATCCTTTATATCAAGCCTGCATGTTCCTCTTCCTTCAGTCTGCCAATCCTCTATATTCATCCTGGATATACTCTCTATATATCCCCTCTCTGATATCACTCATCCTCTATACATTCCTATATCCTCCTACTCCCTCATACTACACATCTTCTATATCCCGTCAGTACCTAGCCCTTTCCTGATATTACCTTACCTTGCCATTGGCTACCTCCCTCCATTCCCCCTATCCTGGCTTGTACTACCTATCCTCTATATTCTGGATGTATCTTCTACTTCCCCAAAACCACTCACCCCCGCACCTCCTTATAACTCATGCTCTGTACACTATAATATTCATCCACCGCCCCGATACCACCAACCTTTTTATATTTCATTGTATTTAATGGTTTTTAAAAACACAGCAACAGAAAGAAATTGATGGCAATATGAACTTATACAAAGTAAACAGACTTATTAAAGTACTATATCCTCCAGACAAATACAGGGGCAAAGTATGAGATGATCCTCAAAAAAAGACAGATGATCAGAAGAAGAATGTAGGTTATATCCTTATAACATTATGTAATGAAAGGAGAAATAGCCTAAGGAGGAAGAAGGAAAAAGAAAATTAAACCCTACAGATGGGGTATGTTAGGAAGAAGAAAGATAAGGAGAAGGATAAGTGGGGAGGTTATTGTTGAGTGTGCATATGAGTTCATTATTTACCATATTTCAGATCAGTTTATGTTTAGTGAAATTCAGGGGAATGAGAGAAGACTTCCAGCATTTCACTAGTGTTAAACAAGCAGAAACATATAGTAGATTATAAGAGATTACACATGACAGGTGTTTATGCAGGTAGACACCTATCTCAATGCACTTTCCAAGGATTTAGTGAGATTGATCTGAGTAACCAAGAAGATTTGGTCAAAAAGCCTTGTGCACAATATGCCCAACATATTACAATGCCACTAAGTATGCAATACTATCTTCACTTGTACACAACCAAAAAACACTGCAGAGATGCAAGGATGCAAGGAGAGCAATAAATAATGGGTATTCCACCTCCAGATCTCTCTTAAGATCTGCAGGATCTTTCGAAAGGAGTCCATTAGAGGGGAGATCTTGCTAACTTGAGTTTGGCATTAGGAATGAGCAAATCTGATAGTAGCAAAAGACTTTCATGGTGGTTCTGTGCTCTGCAACCAACAAATCCAATATACTGTGCTCATTATTATTATTAATATTATTACTAAACAGGATTTATATAGCACCAACATATTACACAGTGCTGTACATTTAATAGGGGTGAAGGCATTATTGATCCAGCCCTGACTACAACCCTGTTTAAATTTAGGGCTACCTCATAGTGGTGCTAGGGGACATGGGCCAAGCATAAAGCATGGATCTGCCGCTGCACATTCCATACACCAAAGGATAGAGAGGGTGTATGAAATCCTTTATATCTTGTATATATCATCCTATCTGATACCAATTATCCTTTATGTCTTGCCTGTATTCAGATATCACCCCTTTATATCCTGCCCATATCTTGAGTCTTCCTATTACCCATACTTTATATCCTGCCTGTCTTTGCATTGTCCTCCCCACCACCCATCCCCTATATCAGGGGTGCCCAAGAGGTGGATCACGATCAAAGGCAACGCGAGTAGATCATGAAGCCCTGTCCTTCAAAATGAACTCTATCATGCACACTTATAAAGTCAAGTTTTTATTGTTGGTAGATCATTTTGACTTGGCCATTTTAAAAATAGCTTGCAAGCCAAAAAAGTGTGGGCACCCCTGCTCTATATCATTCCCCCATAACATCTATTCTTTATCCTTCTTCCTAATGCCACCCATCCTCTAAAACCTTTCAGTTTCATTCGCCTCTCTAAAACTACCAGTTCCTCTCACGTTCCTTGTTGCCTTGCTTCCTTGTTTGCACCATTACCCCCATTGCCTTGTATACCCTTATTCCATAACTTTGCTTTGTTGTGTCATTGCCTTTACTAGAATTCCCTACCTAATGGCAGCTACCCTTGCAGCTCTTCAGAGAAGGACCTTTGACATTTAATTTACCTTTACCATCAATATACCAGTTCTAAGTCAATAGGGTCAACAAATCAGCCAGATAAATAATATTTATTGATGAAGGACAGCATTGGCAGCCCAAATATTTTGTTATGTCGGCTGTAGCTGGAGATATTCTGTATTAGATCTCTGTAATGTTCAGCCAGACAATATTGCATTTTTAGCTTTGATTGTATGTGATTATAAAGTGTGTGTCCCTAAATACCTCCTGTGTCTGATCTGTATCCTTTTTCCAGGGTCTGGCTGGTCCAAGTGGCTTACCAGGCGGTAAAGGACCCCAGGGACCAGCGGTATGTTATTTATTGTTATCTATTATCTAAATTTAGATAAGAAATGTAGAATATATCTTGTGCAGTGGAGATGCACACAGCAATAAATAGATGCCCGAAGCTCTTCCTTAAATTACTCTGCTACCATTTTCTTGTGTCTTGCTGATTTCCCAATGGAGTCTGTGTCTAAATCCCTTGAGTCGACACTCCGCTGGACACAAAGACCACAGTGATCAAAATGATGCACAATACTCCCATCCATACTGCTGCCAGTTAAGCATGATACCATTATTATTAAAGTCAGCCCCATCTTATCAATTTTGTTTGTCAATGGTAATTTTTAAGCTCTTTTTGATCTTTTATTTTACAGGGACCTTCAGGTCCATCTGGCCTTCCTGGCCCCCCAGGACCACCAGGCCCTCCGGTAAGCTGATTTGATTATGTGTGATTGATTAGAGTGTTTTTGTGTTGTGTCTGTGCTGATCAGATAATCCAAAAAAACTGCAACTAATTGGTTATCTGTCAGAGACAATAATCTTGTTTACTTTATGAATATTCCACATTTCATATTGTAGTCAATCAAACAAAAGGTTGTGCATTGCCAGATTGAAGCTCCATTTGATTTAATGTTCTTTTCCTTTTTGAGTAAGGCCTTGTACCCAAAATGTATAGTTTTTACCCCACTGGCACACCATTCAGAATATTACAGATAGAAACCTGCATCTCCTCTTATCAATTCTCTGTTGTTTTATCATAGGGTCTTCCAGGAGTTGTTCCTGACAGCAATGGAGATTTGCAGGTATGTACCCTAATGTTCTCATTTCCTAGCCCTGGAAATCTTGAAGGCATGTAAGCAGGCATCAATAAATGAATGGGCATTAACCATAGTCTTTATTAATTGACAGTGTCCAGCTGTTTGCCCACCTGGCCCACCTGGTCCCCCTGGCATGCCAGGATTTAAGGTAAGACTCTCATAGTTACCAGCCAGTTATAGATCTGACATTGATTTGGTATACAGTTAGAGTTTTGGCCAAGGGTTTGTCGATTTCTGACCAGTGAGATAGGAGGGGTAACACTGGCTTTTGTGGCTGCCGTAATAGCATATGATAAACAGTTCTGGATAAAATTAATTATTTTTTCTATTGAAATCTTGGTATGAAATGTATAGAAAGTTACATTTTTTAGATTGGTGGTGGTCTACGTAGTGAGATAGCTTTTTGGATGGAGAGCTGGAGAACTCTTTAGAGTTGACCTATCACTTGTAATGATGCCTGGGCAAGGGTGACATTTTCTCTGGTGGCCTTGTCAGTTTTTGACATGGCAGGGCGTATCGATGACCCAAGATGAATAACAAGAAGAAGAGCTAAAATTACGTTACAAACAAATATGGCTGCTGGGTTTTGGAAATTGAGACTTTGAATCCTAGTAGGACCCTCAATGATGGGTTCAATATTGTAGTGCTTTGTGATTTTGGGATACATTAGGATTTGTAGCTCCAGTGGAACTATCAAGGCTGTGTCTGGATTCTGGATACTTGCCACGGCATGATGATTAATGATAGGTCCACTCTAATTAGCTCTCAAGTGGTCCATGGTTAAATTGTTTACACATCATGGTTACATTGCTCTCTTTTTGGTTATTTATTAAGCTTCAAAAGTTTACATAGTCTACCAAAGCCGGTCATTCCCATAGTGGACATGTGCTGAGCTGGGGTGGTCCCTTACGCACAACGAGCTTTGTTTTGTGGAGGAATGATTGTTTTTTTTTTAATATATTTTTATAGCATATATAAATTTCTACATTAATTTTTTGCAGATGTAAGTTCTATTTGTTTTTGCGCAGGCATATGTTTTATTGAACTATTACTGCCATGTACAGTTTTTGGCCATTTACAGAGCCTAGGCCACAACCCCACAATCACTTCCATAATCTTTCCAGCAAAGGCAGGTCCTCAAGAGCTTTATCACACTTCAGGATGAAAAGATACGATAAAAGGATTAGGGATATTAGATTTAAAAAATGATTTTTGATGCCTATATTCCTTACCTACATCTGACATGATGGCTTCCATAATATATTTTTTACAGAATTACAGTCCCGGTCACAATTTATACCAAAATCCATCCCAGAGTAGAAACCATGACCTGGATTCTCAATAGGAAAAAATGATCACCATTTACATACAAACAAACCATTATTTTACATGGTGGTCAAATCTACACCTATTCCAGATTTGACAAATCTATACATATTGGTTAAATCTATACCTATTCCAGTCTTAATGATAATTAAGACTGGAATAGGTATAATATACATTTCTGGGGACATTTGGAGACATAATATAATAATTTCTTACCTTAAAGTGGACCTTTAGCACCAGACAATAATCACATCCATGGGTGGCGAGTAATAAATTGTACAGATCAATATACTAGATACGGGTCAGAAATATATATTGAATTATGCTTCCTGCCATGTTGGTCATGCACATTATCCTGCCAATTAACAAAGCGAATGATTTCTGCTGGGAGGTTTCTAGAATTTGCCTAAAAGTCATACTACATTCTCTTTGGCAAGGATCACTGTCCAAAATGTCCCATATGGTCACGAGGCTGCCACAGCTCTTGTTCTTATATATTGCATTCCTTTTCCCTGGCATTTAAACAGGACATGTGGTGTGGCTTTTTAACAATAGGTGTTTTAAATTTTTTTTTATGTAACTGCCTGAAGCTGAACTTCAAATCAAAGATGCACATGAGTGGCTTCAAATGCAGCTAATTTAAGTTCCTAAATGTGACATGTTGTTGGTAATCACCAATACAGCAACTGGAAGAGAGAAGGCAGGATTGGGAACCAACAGGATGTGCTGTATGCAAATATACTAACAAGGAGCATGCTGATAGGAGGAAAGAGTGATCAAGAGTGAACCCATCAGCTTTTTTACTGTCCAATTTGAGTTCTGGGGGTAGAAGACTTACATAGTTACATAGTAGGTTAGGTTGAAAAAAGACATAAGTCGATCAAGCTCAACCACAAGGGAAATAAACATATCCCAGATATAAAACCCTATAAGACATAGTTGGTCCAGAAGAAGGCAAAAAAAACCCAGGTACAATTTGCTTCCACAGGGAAAAAAAGTTCCTTCCTGATTCCATGAGACAATTGGATGTTCCCCGGATCAACAGTCACTGTTATTTATACTTTACACATTAATCCCCAGTTATTTTCTGTGCTTCTAGAAATCATCCAGCTTTTTCTTAAAGCAATCTATAGTAGTTGCTGAAACTACTTCCTGAGGGAGCCGATTCCACATTTTCACAGACCTTACA
>NC_092863.1:7907153-7933712 GCF_032062135.1 Pyxicephalus adspersus | reverse complement strand
TATCTGAGCTCCTCCATTACTTGTATTAGTTTAGTTGCCCTTCTCTGCACTCTCTCCAATTCCACAATGTCCTTTTTGTGAACTGGTGACAAAAACTGGACTGCATATTCCAGATGGGTTCTGACCAATGCTTTGTACAGGGGCAGGATTATGTCACTATCTCTGCAGTCTATTCCTCTTTTAACCCCCCTAGCGGTAATCCCAAGTCACAGCTTTAAGCTAAAAAAACCCCACTTACCTTCCTCGGTTGTCGTCCTTCTGGTCCCCGCAGGTTCTGGGGACACGTCTTCTCCCTCCGATCTCCAGGCGCGAAGTAAAGAGCCGAGATCTACTGCGTTTCCCGGTGACATCGGTGCGGGCGGAGCGGCGAGAAATTCAAATCATTTTGTATTGGATTCCATACAAAAAAGCTGTATTGACTCCAATACAAAGAAATCGTCATATAATATATATACATAATTATTATTACAAAATATATAAATATTTATTATATATGCTACTGTACAGTTATATTAAATTTTTAACTACTTTTTTTAACAGGTTTTTTTTTTAAAGTTTATTATTAAATGAATTACATTTATTAACTATTGGACATATTTTGGGGAGTTATGCCTAAGAATTATAGCCTACATTGTAAAATAAATTTCCATGCAAAAAAAAAATTTAACGCTTTTTGCACGTAAATTTGGACGGAATTAGAACACTAGGGAAGTTAATACAAGAAAGTACTTTACTAGCTTTAGATATTGCAGCCTGGCATTGCATGCTGTTATTAAGTCTATGATCTACCAGAACCCCCAGATCCTTTTCCATTTCTGACCCCCCCAAATGTACTCCCCCGAGACAGTATGAAGAATGCATGTTGTTAGCCCCCAAGTGCATAACTTTACATTTCTCTATATTAAATGTCATTTGCCACTTGGCTGCCCAATCAAATAGTACATCCAGGTCTGCTTGTAGATTATAGACATCCTGTATGGACTTAATTCCATTACATAGTTTGGTGTCATCTGCAAACACAGAAATGGTACCTTTAATCCCAAACTCTATATCATTTATAAAGATAATAAACAGTAAAGGTCCCAACACTGAACCCTGGGGTACACCACTAATAACCTTAGACCATTCAGAGTATGAATCATTAATTACAACTCTCTGGATGCGATCTTTAACCCAGTTCTCTATCCATTTACAGATTGCCTTTTCTAAACCTATTGACCATAATTTTCATACTAACCGTCTGTGGGGTACGGTGTCAAATGCTTTAGCAAAGTCCAAGTACAATATATCAACTCCTATTCCACTGTCTACCTGTTTACTTACTTCCTCTTAAAAAGAGAGTAAATTTGTTTGACTCTGTACTATTTAAACATGGTTTCATCCAACACAGCAAATGTACATTTTTTTTTACAGAATCACTTTCCATTATTTGTATTTAATTTGTGCATTTAGCTTGTCGCCTGGATTTAGTTATTGCATTAAATGTAATACAAAGCAGGAAGCCAAAGCAGCATTTTAAGCTTCAGTTATGTCTTTTTTTTTTCTAAAATACAAACCATACATAGAAGAAGCTGATTTCTTAGACTTGTCAATAACTTTTAGATGCTTGATCCAGCAAATGATATATATCTGATCAAATTTTGATGATCACTTGATATGCAAAAATCTGTTTATAAATTTGAATGCGATCACTAGCTTTGGACCTGTGATTGCGGATTACCTGATTAGCTTGCTGGTACTTAGTCAATAAAAAGAATGAGCAATTAATAAAGATCCTAGTTTACATTAGATTTTTGTTCAGTTCAATGTCCAATCTATTCGTAGCATTATGCATTGCAAAGACTGTCCACCTCCCTATGAAGAATATAAATGAGCGCTCCAACCAATCATTTCCAGAGATAGATCTCCCTGTATTAGGTTTGCCCAGTCAATGCCATTCCTGTTTTTTTTTTATGAATAGCCTTAAACTTGTTCTCTTTTTATAGACTGGACACTAATCCTTGTCTTTGTTCTTTTTATTAAAGGGTCACACAGGACACAAAGGAGAAATAGGAGAAGCTGGAAAGAATGGCCAAAAGGTAATATTGGGGGGGGATCTGTCTAATAGAGTCCTGAGAGAGCTACACTGCTATTCTACATACATAAAGAATAGACATCACATATCAATTGCTTTTCTACAAAATGAGAAGTGTTTCTTTCTTCAAAATTGTGCGTCTGGACAGGACTGGTCTTTGTAACACCCAATTAACAACTGACCATGTAAACATTTATTGTATATTGGTGGACCACCAGATAAAGTTAAGCCAGATCCAGGTCTATACAGCAGTGAAAGGGGGTCTCAGCACGCTCCTGGCCCTCATTTATTAAAAAAGGGCCCTTTTCACCTGCATAAGACCAATATTTGCACCACGCAATTATCTACTGTCCATGTAAACATGGATAGATAAATAAAGCCACATCCAGGCCTATCCAGCACCCATCCGACTCTCTCATTTACTATAAGTGGCCCCCCAAACTCCAAAAGGGCCCTTGTGCACGTTATGCACAAATTACATGTCCACCTCCCTGGGATTATTATTGATGCAGTGGTCAACTTGTTTTTCCTCTTGGTTAAATCTAACCTTTACATCCCACGGAGCCTTTTGTTTGCTTCTCACTGTAGGATACATTAACTAATTATCACTAATGACTCTGCCTGGACTGCTGGGGAAAGTTGTTTATTTTGGTAGTAGTAAAATGGTAGTTTTCATTCCATTATGGAGTTAGGCTGATTTTTCACATGTTTTCCAGATGTATTGATTGCATGTTCTTCTCTGCAGGGAGAGCCAGGACCACCAGGACCACCAGGAATCCCCGGCAGCGTGGGCTTACAGGTAAATCGCTCTCTTGCACCCTTTCAAAAGTCAATGATATTTAAGATTGGTGCTGCTTTTTGCACAGAATTCTGCGCAAGCACAATCCATTTTAATATATATATATATCATGTTATCTCTATAATCAGACAGATAACCAATGTATTTTCTTTTTTTAATGATAGATGTAGCTGAGAAGTCCATTAATTGGCCATGTCACTCCAATAATGAGGAATTTGCTTTAGTATTCCTTTTTCCTGCACGGTGGCTCAGAGCTAGCACTCTGGTCTTTGCAGCCCTGGGTCCCGGTTTGCATCATGGCCAGGACACTATCTGCATGGAGTTTGCAGGTTCTCCCCGTGTCTGCGTGGGTTTCCTCCGGGCACTCCGGTTTCCTCCCACATGCCAAAAACATGCAGTGAAGTTATTTGGCCCCCCAAAAAATTGACCTTAGATTGTATAAAATGACATATGAACCATGATAGGGACATTAGATTGTGAACCCCTTTGAAGGACAGTTAGTGACATGACTATGGACCTTGTACAGCGCTGTGTAATATGATGGCGCTATAAAAAATACTGTGTAATAATAATAATAATAATTCTTTTACTTTTAGTACTTAGTCTTGAATTTGCATGCAAATATAACAATGTACAATTTAATGTAGCACATTGGAAACGTGAAAAAATTCTGCAGTCTGAACAGGATTTGCAAGGGTCCTCAGCTGACAGGAGGCTTGGTATTGGTCTTTACATTGAGCAGCCATCATCAGCTCTTTTGCTACTATTCCTGCATATATGTGCTCAGATAACATAAAGTGTAGCTTTATACATGACACTGGCTAACTTAAATAAATAAGTCCCATATTCATAAAATGAAATATATATATCATGTAATAATTTGCCTTGTTTTATTCCAGGGCTCAAGAGGTGCAAGGGGCATAGTTGGACCCCAGGGACCAGCAGGAGACAGAGTAAGTGCTTATTCCTTGTATATTTGCTGCATGTTAATATTTACCTGTATTACACTCCTAAAGTAAAACTCCATTTCACTACTACATGTGTACTGAGATTTAGCCAAATACAGGACATGGTAATTGTCTTATCACAAGGTCTGATCACAACTTCCCGTGCTGCTGTAGCACCCAGTGATATCCAAATTCAGCGTGTTTCGTGCTTGATATAAAAGGTTCAATCAATGTGGAGTTTTGCTTTAGAATGATGGTTGAATCCCTTGTTTTGTAAGCCTTTAGCTAAGTGTCCATGATGTATTAATTGTTATTCTTTTTCTTTTCAGGGAGACACCGGATTTAGGGGACCCCCCGGTCCTCCAGGACCTCCTGGGAAAGCTGTACGTATAAGCTTGAGGCATGTTTCCTCTCTTATAACTGAGTATTCACTTGATGAGCTGTGAATCTCTGCATCATTGCAGTGCTGGTATTACAGAACACAATACTGGCTGAAAGTTGGAATGGGGCTAATGCATCGCCCACACAACAAATACAAACCCAACCATATCACGCGTTAAATGGATTCCACTATTTACTATAGTCCTGTTGATTCTGTCTAAACACAGGACATACAGTTACATTGTAGTGAAAAGTGTACCTAGATATTCGGAATCTTGGAACATTTAAAATAGAGCTAACCATTGTGCAATACCAGAGCTACACTGCTCTTTTACAAACTATTGTAAAGAAGATGAATAGAATGGGAAAGTGATTGAATTCTTTTTCTGATTCTGCTGCGGACTCCATTAGGGGAGATTATTTCCCTTACTTTCTGTCCCCATATCATCCCTATGAGAAAATGGGGGGGGATGATTATAACCAGGACACAATGCCACAAATATTGATATCTGTATTAGCTATTGCAAAACTTTACTAAAAATAATTCTTTGTCTTCTCTCTACGTCTCCATTGGAGAGATTTTTTGTTGCTTCCTGTTTAAACAGGAACCAAGAGGAGATTTCCCTATAAGACAGCAATATGCAGCTACAGAAATCCTAAAGTTAGTTGATAATTATATAGGAGTAGTGAGCAATAACACAAGCCTTCACTTTATCTATCTGTTGTTTCAGGGGGATCAAGGTGTAAGAGGTCCCCAGGGATACCCAGGACCAAAGGGAGACACAGTAAGTAATTCATATAACCAGCTTTTTAAACCAGATGACTTTATCTTAGATAACTGATAGAAAATATGAAGATAGTTGTTGGAGTTTCATTTTAACTATACAGATGAAGAATTCAATAACATATAAATATGTCGGAGTGGGATAAATATTTATGTTCTTTGTTCTTCAGGGCAAATCAGGTCCTAAAGGAATGCCAGGAGGTCCCGGCCCAATTGGAGAACCGGTAAGAGATAAAAGCTGCAGAGACGCATATAACTTTTCATAGATCTATACATAATACACTTCACAGATGAACAATCCATCCATATAAGTCTCCGCCCCAGAGGAGCTTACTGTGTAAAACTATGGCCAGTTTGGTCAGACTTTAGTCTAACCCACATATGGGTTGTAGACCAAATCAAATCTCCTGCCTGTGCTGTGTACATTTTAAGACTTTACATAGAAGCTAAGATAAGGATTGTAAAACACAGATGATATAAATCATATATTATATAATCATGTTTAGATATTATCTATGCAGTAGTACTTCTTCATGTTCCAGTGGTTCAGTAATCATTTTCTTCTCCACAGGGAATGCCCGGAAAAGATGGAAGAGATGGAACTCCTGGCCTGGATGGTGAGAAGGTTTGTACTGATTCACTGAAAGGGACATGGTGATTCTTCAAATTGACAAATATGTGAGATTAAAAATCCGTGTAAAAGTTTTATTACCTGTTCATCCTACCAGTAGATCTGGAAACTATGCTGAAAAAACATGGCAGGTAAAAGACTAGTCACCGGTATTGCGCGTGATTTCCCCACACCTTAACTTTGACCCTTGTTCTGTGGCCATCATGATAGAGGCAGGTGTTTGCTTCCTCATTTCAGAGCCTCCACCAAGAACAGGTAAAAGCATAGTAATGACCAAATCACCTGGGAATGCAGTACCTTAAATCTCACTCTACATATTAATAGCTATGGGGCTTTATGCAAACTCACAAAGGGCATTGTGCCGACCCAGCTCAATTGCTTCCCTTAACAGGCACAAGTGGGAGCCATTAGGATAAGCCTGCACTGAGCTGTGATTACTGATCGTCTGTATGACCATTAGATCATTTCTTTCTTCTTGTGTGTTACAGGGTGATCAGGGACGGATAGGAGTTCCTGGCGAGAAGGGACCCAATGGGCTACCTGTAAGTATCATAAATTCCTGTAAAACAGAATCAATATATTATTTCTTGTGGATACCTAATGTATTTAGTAAAATAAAGCCCAGCTGTTCACTGTAAACTGGTGACATCATTAGGAAAACAGCCTATCCATTCCCTAGAGAGCAGTGACATCACTGAGAATGCAGCCAATCTGTTCACTAGAGACCAGTGACATCACTAAGATTGCAGCCTATCTTCACTAGAGACCAGTGACATCACTAAGATTGCAGCCTATCGGTTCACTAGAGACCAGTGACATCACTGAGAATACAGCCTATCCATTCACTAGAGACCAGTGACATCACTAAGATTGCAGCCTATCGGTTCACTAGAGACCAGTGACATCACTGAGATTGCAGCCTATCCATTCACCAGAGACCAGTGACATCACTGAGATTTCAGCCTATCCATTCACTAGAGACCAGTGACATCACTGAGAATGCAGCCTATCCATTCACTAGAGACCAGTGACATCACTGAGAATGCAGCCTATCCATTCACCAGAGACCAGTGACATCACTGAGAATGCAGCCTATCCATTCACCAGAGACCAGTGACATCACTGAGAATGCAGCCTATCCATTCACCAGAGACCTGTGACATCACAGAGAATGCAGCCTATTTGGTAGAGACTATACTGTACATTTTTTCTCTTTTAACAGGGGCTTCCAGGAAAAGCTGGGTCAAAGGGAGAAAAAGGTCAGCTGGTAAGTTATCGGCACAATGGTCACATATAATGGGCCACATAAGTTCACATAAGTATTGACAGAGGCTTAATAGTAGATAATGAACAATATTTCTTCTTCCAGGGCAGCCCCGGAGAGTTGGGAGAAGCTGGGCCCTCTGGAGAGCCAGGTATTCCCGTATGTATCCAACAACACCCAAAAGGGGTGCAGCAGGAGGTGTTTGGTTTAAAATGGGAAACTCTTTTAAGCTGTATATAGTGAGATCACAGGGATTTCTCAAGAGCATCCAATCTGTTCTATTATTTAAGGTGTTTAACAGAAGAAAGACTACAAAAATATAGTTTGTCCTCTAGTCACTTAACATGTATAGGGAGAACCATGTTAAGGTGGTTTTCTAACATTTTGCTTAAAATATTGATGGTCTCCTGATATGTAGTTGATGTTTTGTCTCCGTAAACAGTTAGGTTTAATTTAATCAAACTTTAAATTTAGGAACATTTAAGAAAAGCACTGTTATAATAATTTTATATAATATTTATGTTGTAAACTGAAGTTTCTTCTCAATAATTCATTAAAATATCATATCGGGAACCCTTCCCAATACTGATCTTTAGTTAGGAAGTTGACCTTATCCCCCGGTGACCATTAAAGGAAGGTTTTCCCTTATGTACATACCTACAACCTCTAAAATGTTCACTGTTGATAAGTTCATTAAATTATTCTGCTTGGTATAGTACTGGTGGGATTGGTGGTCATTCAAGATAAGTGGTACTCATTGTGCTTGATTGAGGGGGCCTCAGGTGTCACCATGGAAAGTCTACACACAATAATCAGCATATGTAATGCTACAGTCCGAGAGTACTTCAAGAAATGTTCAGAGATAGCAGAATTCCTGCAAGAGAACGTAAAAAAGTACAGAACTACTACAGGAGATGATCAGAGACTGCAGAATTAATACAAAAATCCGGTAAATTACTACAGTAGATGGTCAGGAACTATGGAGGGACTATAGAAGGACAAGGTCAGATTAAGGTCAAAGATCAGCAATGACTTCAACAAGCTCCAAATGTAGTTGGAGATGGGGTACATGTCTTTAGGAGACAATAAGAGACTACGGGCATGTAAATAAGACAACTTGGATCATTACAGACCCTTTACTATACTATGTTCCCAGTATGGCCTTGTTGCAGGTTGGCCAGCAGTAGTCAAGGCATTGAATAGTAAACCTTAGAAATGTATTTATTGCAATGTTCTGATAGAACATCCAATCCTAACTATCTGCCTGGGTTCCTTAGGAAGCCAAGTTGATGGTACTTCTGTTTATTGGGGCAGTGCACTAATACTGATATTAGATATATTAACATTGATATTAGAGAGCAGTGTATACAGGCCTGGATCAGAAGAACTTCTAGGGAGCTATATTTTGTAGCTCGTCAATGTGTCATATGATTGTTATCTGCAGAGACCAACCAAACAAAAAGAGAAATGTTTTTATGAAATCTGAACCTAAGTGAGACATCTGACCTCTCTCAATGTCACACACTGCCTGTTAAAGTCTTAGCCACAAATATCCAGAGGTAGAAAACAAAAAAAAGATAAGTTGTTCATTTTAAGGCTTGGCACTGCCCTATTACCTTACTTGCCTAGGCACTGGTGTAGGCATGGGATGCACATGACTTTAACTGAACATGACTGTGATAAAGAATGGATTATGAATATAAATTATATATAAGTATATATTAATAAAAAACACCTCACAGTCCCCTAATATCAACTATTCCATATATATATACATTTATATAAAATATGTGAGTTTAAAGGTGGCATCAGGGCATTTTCAGGTGTCTGTATGGTACCCCATCTTGAAATGTATTTGTTGCATTATATAGGTGTGGATTGTTATTGTGTCTAAAACTTTGCTTCTCTTTCCAGGGTGAAGCTGGCCCACCAGGAGAGAGAGGAGAAGCTGGACCCAGAGGAGTGGCTGTAAGTAGAATACAGAACACTACACGAAGCCTCCTGCTTATAAATATCTGTCCATAATGCCCATCAGATTCTCCGTAATGTGATTCTGCTAGCAGTTACATCAAGAAGTCACCTTTTCCATATTGAAGCAAACGAGATTCCTCCCTAATGTCACACTAAATAGGATGAAAGCCCCAAATGTTGGAAAGCCTATTAACTCGTCCTATGACATGCGGTGACCCTGCCATGTTCTGGTAAAGCTCAGACTCATAACCACCCACGCCCAGAAGAGTAATGGTACATTTTGTATTTTAGGCAACTATATGGGCAACTATTATTGTTTATTTGGACTGCATACTGTTTGGTCCATGACAGTTCTGGTACTGGTATCCACTTTCAAAGTGCAAACCTATCCAGCCTATTGACTACCCAGCTATCCTTGACTTATTTATTCATTAAACAAGTGCAGACAATGATTCCAAAGACCTTATCATCATAGCTTGAACCTAAAAATATTATCCTTTCCTTTTATCACCATAGGGTGGAGTTGGACTACAAGGACCTATCGGAGTTCCAGGAGTGAGAGGCTTCCAGGTACGTGCTTAGATTTGCACAGCGGCAGCACAATATATTTAATTATTTCATTGGTTTACCATATTGGGGTAATGCTCACTTTTATTTTTTCTTCCTTTTTAGGGTCCAAAAGGCAACATTGGCGACCCAGGTTTACCCGGACCTACTGGTATCCGTGGTGGATTTGGTGAGCGGGTAAGAGATGTAAAATTACAGATTGGACAGAATATATTATATTTTGTGGCAACACAGAGGAAATGATGGTGATAAAACATTTAACAATATTGAAACAACGCTATAAGAATTCTTGCTGACAGTAGAAGATTTTTCAGACAAAGGATGATTGCTGGGCGTAGATGAAAACTTTGTTACCAGTTACTGTACACCAGAGATGTATTTACATTTGTGTCTATGGAAAATGGTTTTGATTGGCTGAATCATATTATCTTGGCCTGTTGATAATTCTTCTGAGCATGTCTGCCAAGCCGCCATTGACGGGATCAGAAAAACATGCTCGTGGGAAATGTAAATGTTCAATCTCTGGTTGTCTTTGCTTGATGGATGCCAGCCAACCATCCAGAAATAATGGCATTAGAACCCAGCAGTCTTTATTTATTACTGTCAGAAGTACTAAACATTCCCCTCATACAACACACCAGGTCCACTAATCCCATATTAACCTACCCAATTAGTCAGCAATTAGTGTTAGTGCTTGGGACAAAAAAACGGAAACACCTGCTGCACAGCAATTTGTTACATGTTGTGTGCATGCAAGATCATAACCTTAACCTAATGTTTTCTTCTCCGACAGGGTCCTGTAGGAGCTTCGGGCCCCAAGGGTAACCAGGTGAGGACCAACGACTTTGCACGGCAATAGATAAAATGATCACTAGTCATGTCCATCGAATTGCCTTTTTTTTACCTTGAGTGTGTTTGCAGTGCAAACCTGCAGTCTTGAAGCAAAGTATATATTGATACAAAGGAAAGGGGACCTGGTGGACAAACCCATTGTAAAAGTTTATGAAGAGCTTAGTGTATTTTGGAAGTAATATAATATAATTATGCCACAGTTCCAGCAAAACTAAATGATTTCCAAAACAAAACATTTTCATGTTTAGTTCTGAAAGAAGAGCAAGTGTCTGCTTCATGTGACACTTACTAAAGTGCTTGAAATTGTTTTGCCACATTGCTGTAAGCCTTATGGTATTTGTATAAGCAACCATGGCTACTAGGTCGTTATTGCAAACTCACTAGATCAACCTCTTGAGCCTTTAGTATGTCTTTATTATGTCCTCCTGCCTAACATCAGAATGTGGTGTTTTGCATTCTGAGTTATTTGAAGCCTCAATGATTTGCATAGGCAAGCAGCCTGATACAATATATATGATAGCAATGATACAAGATTACTTGAATTCCTCCATACTATGGATTATAAGTAATACAAGTAACTACCATGGTAATAGACAAGAAAAAATACCATGCAGGAGGAATAATGAAGACCAGACAATGGCTGTATTATGTCCTCCTACTTCCCTTCAATGCATTCTAATCATACAAATGTTTGGCTTTGTATCACCTAAGACCTGAATGACTTTGCATAGGCTGGAAATCTTGGAGATTTTAAGAAGGTTAGGATTTGGAAAAGTTTCATAGTCATCATTTCATAGTGAGGTGTCAAGATAAACTGAACTCTTCATATCTCTAACCTGTGCGCACTATTCTAGTAACAGGTAAAAAAATGGAGAACTGGTTGAGATCTTATGTCTTTCTGTCTTTTCCATAGAGTAAAAAACTGACATCTTTCTCACTTTGGAGATATTTTCTCTCATTTCCTGTTTTATCTACAGAAATAAAAAGTTTTTGACAGTTTGGGCTTTATATATACATTAAAAGAGACGCTTCCAAAATACATGAAAACTTTTACTATTGGGAGAACTTTGGATTCTTCATCCTTAATAAATCAGGGATGTCCAACTCCAATCCTCAAGGACCAGGCCCTGCAAACATTTTTCTAATAGAAGTAGTACATATAGTAAGGTGGTTTACAAAGACTCAGGAATGATAATCTTTATATAAAAATCCCGGCCTCTGTGTGGCCCATGAGAACCAGGGTTGGGCGGCCCTGTTGTAGATGTTCTTCACCATTGCACCACCTATTAGTAGATGAATGGTGGTCTTTAGTTGGTCACAATTTCTCTACCAGCTGTAATATTTGCTTAATGTTTTGCTCATGCCCATATTTATTCTTCTTTTCTTTTTCTTTAGGGTATTGCTGGCTCTGATGGACTTCCAGGAGACAAGGGAGAGATGGTATGTTTTGTGTATGTGACCATAGAAGACAATTAGTTGTAAACACAAAGAAAGTTTAGATTAATACAATCATTACCAAGAGTACAGATAGATTCCAGGAACGCAATTTAAAAAAGTAGGAGCATTTAAATAATCAATAGCCACATTCACGGCTGTTCTATATAATAGGAATGATTCATAAAATAGAGAATTTTCACTAAAACAAATGTTGGTAAATTCACTTGGAAAATCAAATACTAGTAGTTGGAAAACTCAGTTATGTGCAGATGCTGCTAGCATTATTGTATATTGAGAAGATTAATCACTTTTTTTCAGTGAAGATTCTCAGCTCTTTTATTAAACCGTGCTCACTATTTCACATTTGTTAGAATTCACGTCTCTTATAGTTCACAAACACATTATGGTGATGCTTTGGTTTGTGTAACAAGAAGAAATGTAACTGGGCCATCCTAGGGTAATGGGTAGACTTATAACAGCTGGAAGCCATCACTGACTATGGGCCCTATTGTGATTAATGTCTGTAACCGGTCCTCCCAGGGCCACCATCATGTTATTAGTACTGGCTGAAAGGGTAAATTCCTCCTTACCCCCTCCCCAACAACCCAGCACTGCAAAGTGTTATTTGTGCCCAGACATGAGACTTAATATTTCTGTGCTTTTCTCCTTAGGGACCATTTGGACCAGTTGGACAGAAAGGAGAGGTAGGAATAATTATTTGTCATTGTATAAATACAATCCTTGTTTTGGTGACATTTTGAACAGGTATGTGATGGGGCATGAGGTTTGTTTTCACAAAATGACAACAGTATTGTGTTCTTTGTGGGGTTGTGTTGGGTATTTGTGACATTGTGGGTGTGCATGTTCAATATCAGGAAAGAACCAACCTGCAGCATA
This sequence comes from Pyxicephalus adspersus, assembly GCF_032062135.1. Classification (NCBI taxonomy): domain Eukaryota; kingdom Metazoa; phylum Chordata; class Amphibia; order Anura; family Pyxicephalidae; genus Pyxicephalus; species Pyxicephalus adspersus. The sequence continues at coordinate 7,921,108 of NC_092863.1, read as the reverse complement.
AGTGTCAAGAGCTTCAGAGGGGGTAATTGTCCTATATAACTGCCCCAGACTATATTGCTCAAAAGCAGACAATTTTGCATTGAAATTATGATTTTCTGCAACAGGCTTAAATTTTATTTGGCTGATATTGGGCTATAAAACAGACTTCTATGTTCCTCACTGTTCTGTGAGCAGAACTCATGCTACTGTAGTGAAACTATTTGTATAATAGATTTGGTGGTCTGAGTTCATTTGTCCTATATGACAATTTTATGTGAGAACACAGCAAAGGTTTCAGCTGTGACCACAAAACCTTTCAGGAGCCTTTTGGATATTATTGAAAATGTAGCTGTAAACAAGTTCAGCATTGCTAGAAGGTTGTTTAAAGTTGCAGCCATCACCATCATTTAGTATACCAGAACTGGACTTTTGTATAGGAATAATTCATTGTTCATACACTTGTATGTTCTTCATTATAATTGTAATGTGTTTTGTGTCTCCAGCCAGGAGTTAGAGGTGAACCAGGTCCTAAAGGTATTTCTGGGCCCAATGGCACAGCTGGAGTACCAGGCATTCCCGGTCCACCAGGACCAATGGGGTTCCAAGGAGAACAAGGTGTTCCAGGAATAACCGGCAAACCTGGAGTCCCTGTAAGTGTTTTTCTGTGCTTCTAGCTCAATCAAAATTTCAAGGCCCTCAATACAGCCAGAGCTTAAGTAGTAGAGTCCTCCCCATGCAAACGGATCATTTACTTTCTAGGTTCATCATACCATTGCCAATTAATAAACTGTAATAAAAGGTTGGCACCTTTCATGTAAGCCTTTTATGTTGCTTGACACTACATTATTCTCCAACATGGCTTTGTGGAATTTATAATACATTGTACCATTACTTTGGGAACTGACTGTGCAGGGTAAAGCATTATAATTTATTTATGGCCCCAATAGCAGCTTCCATCCAAACTCATAGCGAGGGAGCGATAAAAAAAAGCTGCTGGCGGGGCCACTATTAAATTGCCCCTTTATTTGCCATGCATGAGCAAAAACAGGTTTTTCTTAAGCTGACAAATTCTTCCTAACCAGTGCTATTTTGGTTTCTAGGGCAAGCTGGCCAGTGAGCAGCACATTCGGGAGCTATGTGGTGGAATGCTTAAAGGTGAGTTACTCTGCATTGAAAAAAACAAAAAACAAAAAGAAATATTGGCCAAATCAGTGGCAGCATTTAAGCTTTGAAGCTTTTCATCTCAGGAGTCTTTAAAAGATCGTGCAGTTGGGAAGTTTCACTGTACCAGGCCCACCCATAATAGCACCTAAGTTTGTATATGCCTTCATTTTGATCATGGTTCCTATTTTGCAAACCCCCAATCCATCCCATTCTTATTTTCCTATCACTGGTGTCATATGAAAGATTTGTATACATAGGGACTACAAATTAAAATCAAAGTGTGTACTTTTCTGATGAATTGCATCTTGTGTACAGGATAACGATGATGGTTCACATTTTGTCCTCTCCGTGTCTCTCTAGATCAAATTGCACAGCTAGCTGCTAATCTTAGAAGGCCTTTAGCTCCAGGAGAAGCTGGTCGACCAGGTCCTCCTGGACCACCCGGACCTCAGGGTTCCCCTGGACGTGTTGGACATCCTGGTGCTCGTGGACCTCCAGGATTCAGAGGGCCAACTGGAGAACTGGGTGATCCTGGCCCCAGAGGTAAGAGCGTGCTGCTCATATATTTATGCATTTAGTGGTCCCCTATGACAATGATAACCATTGCCGCTTTTTTAATGCTGCTTGTATCATGCTATGAATGTTGTGCCCCAAAAATGCCCATGCCACTCGATTAAACTCCAGACAATGAAATATTCAGTTGAAATATATTTTCCAGTTTACTTGGAGTCAACCATGTGTTATATGTTCGTAGCTGAGCACTGGATACATTTATTTCCTGGTTCAGCTTTGTAGCTTCCTGTGTCAGCTTCCCAGCTTTCCCAATAAATAATAAATCGGCATCATGGCCACTGTTGAATTAAAAAGTAGGAAGGAAAATGATGTAGATACTGAGAATATGTCATATCTAATATTAATTATTTAAGCATCCTTCCCTGAATTTATTTTACCTGGATAGTATTTCTTGGTTTCCTAATGTGGTCACGGTCTGATTCCAAGCGTGGAAGATCATACATTACACTAGAAATCCCAATATTTTCCATCTGTGGATTACACATATATTGTACAACATACTCAATACAAAATATGTATGGCAGCTGTATGGTAATCATTTACATGTATGTGGATAGGAATATTTGCTTGTATTTGCTTAGGGTATTTGACTTAATTACTGCTCATGCTTGAATATGATTTTTGATTATTATATTTATTATTATTGGTATTATGGAAATCTTTATTGCTGGTTTACTTAGAATTTCCATCCTTTTCTATTATTCTAGGTTACTTAGGTGATAAAGGAGACAAAGGAGCTGTTGGACGAGGCATTGATGGTCCATTTGGTGATCAAGGAGAACAAGGTATCCTCATCACATTAACAGACCACTTTTATTTGTTTATATGACAGGTGTGTGTCCAAATGTATATGTGTGTTTTTTGTTTTGTTTTTTTGGACATAGAATAGTGCTGTGCTAGTACTGTGTGAATGTAACCCCTTGTTTTACAGTCATAGCAATAGTTTACATTGTATCTTAGCCCAAAACATTTTTTTTTTGCTTTGAATAAACAGGTGAATGCTTAGCAACCTCATCTAGTTGTATTACTATATGTGACCCTCATTAGGAAGATTCACACTTCCTAGTGTGCCTGTCCAAAGTATTTCTAAAATAGGAGAACAAGCCAAGTAATGGATGGTAAAGTCCCAGAGACGGCCCATATGGCAGTTTGTGACACCATAGACTTTGTTTTGGCAAAATGTACAAAAACATCCTCCTAATTGTTATGGGGATTGTTACTTGTTGTACTGGGGTCACAGAGCATGGGCTGAAAGATGAAGGTGTATAACATATTGCTATATCCTCAATTCAAGGCTGATACAGAAGAATATATAATTATAACTACTGATATAAGCAGTTTGATGCATACTTACCCAGGCCTGTAATGTGTGGGCTTTGCAGTAGACATGAATTATTAATTGAAAGTCATTAAATTATCAGAATAAGAAAAATTCATGTTTAAATAAAGTTTAAAATATAACTAACTAATTCTATGTTCGCTCATATTTGCTTAATTCAGAAAAGTATGATGTTAGTATGTAGGCAGTATTGATTTTCAATTTTCCGTTCAGCAATCTATAAATACCACCAAAAAAGGAGGTCATACCAATACACACACTACCAATACCACACTACTTAATTATACTCATAAAGATGTATTTAATGGGGATTAACTCCTAATTCCTATACAGATGTGTGATCTAGATACCATAAATCGTCATGTATGAACTATAAACCCCTTAGAGAGGCTCCAATACCTTGGTAAAATTCTCTACAAATAAAACTGAGAGCAAGACTCCTCTTCCTATCGCCTGTATTATAACGTAATAAGTATATAATTGGTTTTTATGACGTCTACTACCACCTGGGTATTAAACCACCTCAGCTGGCTCTTTGGTCAGTGGAGCAACTCTACCTAACCCATGTGTACATAACTGGAGCTGATCAACCCATCAGTTAACAGTTTTGACCATAAAGCAGGGGAGCTGGATCCAGAGTCATCATGTACCCCCAAACCATGGATCCAAAGTCATCATGGGCTCTATTAACCATGGGGGGAATAAGTTACATCTAATACCAATGTTTTGCGCGTTCAAAGAAAGAGGAACAAGTCTTGATGTTGAAAGGGACGGTCAGTAAAACCTTCATTATGACTTGGGCTCTGGCTTAGGGGTAAGCAGTCGGCCCCTGAAGCATTTCAGCTTTTTGGAGTTGCTGGTTTGAATCTTGGCTTAGCTTTCTGTCCTTAACTTCTGAAGTAGGAGAACGAACACACACAATAACAAGCAGAAGTGAGTAGCTCAGAGGATAAGAATGTTGACCTGGGCACCGTAGACCCAGGTTCAATTCCCTAAAGTGCTGTGAACCCCCAAGGGCAAACCCATGGAAGCACAGTAGACCTGAGTGAAAGCTTGGAGGCCATGGACAACCCACCAGTCTGCTCCAGTCCCAGGCCCCCACAGGCCTGTAACATATGTGGGCATCACATTAGGTTGAGGACCCGCCCCCCTTGGTCCAATATCTTTGATATCAATGTAACAACAATAATAAAGGGCTGTCCTGCTGGGGGCAGCCCAACAAATCTTTCTATACTTTAACAATTCTAATCAATGCTTTTTCACTTTACAGACAACATTTTTGACCCATTTCATTTTACAGACAACATTTTTGACCCATTTCACTTTACAGACAACATTTTTGACCCAGAGGTGCACGGTGCCTAATCACGCCCTGCCAGTTAGTGGCTTGGCCCCACCAATGTATGGTACCTGGAACACCACACGTCTCTCCCACAGAGGGATTTGAACCTAGGTCTCCCACGGACCAGTCAGTGCTCTTTGCCCACAGAGCTATACCTAAGCTCAAACACACAGCTACCCAATCTCCTATTTCAGAACTACATAGGGATTTAACAGACAGAAAAGACATCCAAACAATGGGTTTGAACTCAGGTCTCTAGCATTCTAAACATAGCACATATCCAGCAAGCTACTGGTACATCACATTGGATGCTTCGAAATAATTCAGATCTTCAACAAACACCTACGTTACTTGGTTGGGTTTTTGGTTGATAGAGTGAGCCCAGAGGTGCTTCTATATGAATTCCAGAAATACTTGGCATTCACTAACTGGAGTAGACCAAAGTATAGGAAATCAAATCCCCATTACAATAGTGGTAGTCTATACCCACTGAGTTTTATAACAACTCCATAATTGTGTTTCAAAAAGCACATTTTTTATATGATAACAGCATTCATTCTTCTTTATAACAATCTTTGTTTTCAGGTGCCCAGGGAGCTCCTGGCGTAAGCATAGACGGCCGAGATGGTTCCATTGGTGAGCCTGGTTACCCCGGAGATCCTGGAAGACCCGGTACCATAGGTGCCCAAGGTACCCCTGGAATATGCGACACCTCCGCTTGTCAAGGTGCCATGGCTGCAGAAAAATCAGGTTCCAGAAAGTCATAAACATTAAAGTGAACTAAGAGAAAGGAACTGTCTTAAATACAGCCCTCTTCTGTAAGCAAGACCCACCAAAGCATTCAGAGAGGGTGGGTCTGTATCTTCAAAACAAATGGTGGAGAAGTAACATCAATACATCAACACCGTGACACAGGAGAACATTCAAATAAAGTACCTTAGGTGATGATTTTCTTTTGTTTATACATAACTATATCCCCCCCCCCACACCTACATTTATTACCTCTTGGAAGCCCCTCATCTTTAGCGTTCTTTCGGCCATCTTTGCTTGGTTTGCCCGTCCCAAGTTCACAGGTCTGTGACAAAAAGACTGGCCAGGCCAAGCACATCCAAACCTCTTGCAGCCTTGTTAGAGGAAAATGTACATAGAAAATGTCCACAGAAGATAATCAGGATCTCCCACTCTTTTCTTTTTCACCATTGTCCACATTCGGTGAAATCAGTGACTGCCGCGTTCTAATAACTTTGTTCCTGAAAACCTAGACCCGCTCTGTACAAAATGTCTTGTAAAAATAAAGAATTGATTTTTTTTAAAGCCATGATTTTTCAACACGTCCTGTTTTAGCGTACGGCGGACAAATAAACGGCTGCAAACAAATGTGAATAGCGGTGATTGAAATTTAGTATTTATTTTGGTGACTTTTGTGTACAATGAAAGCTGTTGCACCGTCTGTTGTAAGAATGAAATAAAGCCACTTTCACCACACGGAAATCCATCAAGACATCTTGCAATTTATTGACAACTGGAAACAATGCACATATTATGGGGTACAAACTGGTATACAGCGCAGGAAATCTGCCCCGTACAACAAAATGGGTGAAAGTAAAACAAAGCTACTACAGCTGAAAAGAAATATGTAATATGATAATGATACAATAAAATATGAAGTTACAAAACGCTGATGTTTTTATGTTAACAAAGAGTTTGGAAATGGTCCCAGCAAATTAAAGTGTTGGGTGCACAGCAAAAAAACTTCCATGCTGTGTAAAGGAAACCCATCATGGACAAAATACAGACAATGCCAACCTCTTCTTGAAACCCTGTGGCTACAATACTTTGTAAGTCCCTGAGCAGAAAAGACAAAAGTCCAAAGGGAATTTCATGGGTCAAAGTATAACAATAACAATCCCCCCACAATTCCCAGGCATCTAGCATTTGCAGAAGAATATATCAGAAATGGCAGCCTCGATTTTTATTTCTTGACAAATTTCATTTAAATTCTTTTATTGCTAGGAATGGACCCAACACCCTTTCCTAGGTGAGCAAAGAAGAATGTAAAAGGTTTAGAATTTGTATTGGATGGTTGCATACCTGATAAGTTCTTCATCTAAACAACACTCAAATTCAACCATTTTAACACAAGGAGATTTATCTATTTCCGGAATCCCCAAAAAACTTTGACTTTAGCAATAGTTTAACCTTTTCAGTGCAGATGATAATTCTGGTAATCCGGGTGGCCATGTGTTTTCACCATGGGGTCACATGACATCCGGCATGCAGATGGTGTCTAGGATTTGCTGAACAACACTTGCACTGGTTGCCCTCCATCATCATTTCAGCTGTTCTGTTGTGAGCGCTTTCAAATGCCTGCGAGGTTAAACAGATGAAATGAAATATAATAATTCAAATAAATACAAAGTTTGTAATTGGTAAATTCAAACTGTCATTTTGTATTGGATTGAATACAAACTCCTGTATCCAATCCAATAAATAATAATTCAAATAAATACATTTTATATTAGGAATTAAAATTCTACTAAACAGAACCTGAAAACTCTCCTCCTTCTTGGTCTGAACTGTAATTGCAGGAAATGGTGTCTGTAGCTAAATGCAAAGACTGGGATATAAATGGTAAGGCCAGGCCAGGATAGTATAAGCAATGGCAACGTTTAATGTCTGTGTCTTGGTACCTAAAAGCTGAACTCCAGACAGATCTAAGGGACTTTTTATAAATGCAAGCAGTTTAAGTATTGAATATCGGTAGAGCACGGCTCAGACTGGCAGTACTAGAAGCTATTTGTAGCGCTTATGTAGGAGACCGCAAAGAGACAGAGCCATGACCAGAAAGAGCTGTGCTTGTGTAAATCAGCTCTGTTATATATATTCCATATGCAGTTTTAGCTGTTTGCCTAGAGATCAGCATTGTGCAATCTCCCAGTAGTACTTGGAAGGCAGAGCAGAGTAAATCAGAGTCCAGGAGCACACAGACACACATACAGCAAAATGTATATGGAAAGCCCACCAAATGTTCAGATGCCTCCACTGAATGGGAAGTGTTCTAAGAAGACCCTTCTATGTCCCAGTCATCCCAGCTCATGGTATAGTCATGGTATAACAATGTCATATTCTTGTCCAGTACAATTGCTTTTTTTTTACCCCACAAAGACACTACAAATTCTTAGGAATGTCTTCCCATAAAAGTGGAGGCTGTAAGGAGGAGGTGGTGGTGCTGGCAACTCCATATTACCATCTACAGCATTGGAATGGAATGTCCTACAAGCAGTTATTAGGTGGAGTTTCGATTTTACCAATCGCTTGGTGACATACTGTACCTTCTTCAGGGAATCTCCATGCTGCTCCTGGATGTATTTCACAAAGCTCACTGTCCACTTTAATGTTGTGGCTTTATCTGTGGCTATGTTACAGAAAGGAACGTACAGCCTCAGCTCATCAATGTACATATTTAACCTGTGCCTGGGAGAAGAGAAAGCAGCATTTATGAATCGATAGAATTCAATAACCCGTCCAAAAATACAATGGGACAAAGCAGTAAAGGCTTCACTTTGGATGCAATCATTAGAACTCCTCTCCATTCTTTATGAAAGACCAGTATTTGGGATGTCCCCCTCACTAATCCCCGTAGGTGTAATTTAGTCATAGGCTGAGATGTAAAAAAGTTATTATTAAATTATTATTATTAAACAGGATTAATATAGCGCCAACATATTATGCAGCGATGTACATTAAATAGGGGTTGCAAATGACAGACAGATACAGACAGTAACACAGGAGGAGGAGGAGAGGACCCTGCCCCGAAGAGCTTACAATCTAGGAGGTGGGGGAAGTAACACCCAATAGGAGGAGAGATTTGCAGTGGTGGTTCTGCCTTTTACTATGGAGTTCTGTCATCAGTTTTTTATGGAATGCCGGTCTACAAACAACGTTCTCTGTACCTCCTGCGTTTGTTAGAATTCAGCCCTAAACATATCAATCAGGTAAACTAGGTGACTATACAGAAGGGATTTGGTTGCATGCTTTCTAACTTGAACTTGACATTCTTCTGAATTACTTCTAAGCTGCCTCTGACCCTCTATTATTATAATTCTGAACCTTTATTATGCAATAAATTGGGATTGTAGATGACAACCCTTCCTATTAGGTGGAAAGAATGTAAAAAAAATACAATGGGGAAAAAAAACCATTAAAAGCCAAGAAACACATAGAACGTTCTGAATCCAAATCAAAGTCAGCATGAGAAGCAATTGATTCCAAAGAATGCCCTGATGTTCTAAAGGACAGGACAGCATAAGACACAAGAACCTGCAATATCATGAATGTAAAAAGGGAAACCATCATCATTATTCTTTCATGTAAAGTACGCATAAGGCAGAGTTTCCCATCCAGGATTCCTCCAGAGGTTGCTGGAAGTTTCCCAAGCAACGAGCAGTTTGTGCCCCTCGCGTCAGTTTAAGTGACCCCAATAATCTTCTTGGTTATCAGTACATTAGCCATTAGCAGGGGTTCCCTGAGGACTTGTAAGTTATTTCAAGGGGCTCCCTCAGGTTCAGAAGGACTTATCAAAGGAATAGGACAAGATAACAATCTCTATCACGATATAATAAGCTCTATCTGTGTCCTTTCTGGGGGAATTCGCTATTGTTAGATGCACAGAAAATGGTTAGAAACCCAAAATCCCAATTTACAGTTACAATTTATATTTTAGCTCCCCTGCTACTCCCCAAACAGCATATCATCATGTAAAGTACCTAGGACAACCCTCACCACAGAACCGAGGAAGCTCCGGACATCCCCAGACCAGGCAGAAGACTGCAGAGGACACTGGGCCTGATTATATTATATATATATATATATATATATATATATATTATAATAAAGCTTTCCAAGGCTAGAGAGAATACACTTTCATCAGTGAAGCTGGGTGATCCAGCAAACTTGGAATGAATTATTCAATCCTGGACTTTACTGGATCACCCAGGTTCACTGATGAAAATGTATCATTCCTAACCTTAGGAAGCTTTAATAAATCAGGCCCAAAGTGTATATGTTTTTGTTTTACATAATGGCTTGGGGGGGAGAAGATAAAATATATGGAGTTCCTCCTTAAAATCATCATTCAGTATCATTTCTCCCTCTCCCAGCAGACCACGCAGGCCTTACCTTCTCTCCATCTCCATGCGGTTGTGTTTTTCCCTCCTCTGGGATCGGCCGATAGATTTCCCATGTTGTTCTGGATCACCGGTACGGCTCAGTGTAGGGATTTCTGACACCCCAACTGCTGCGTTACTGGTCTGCTGCCCCAAATTCTGAATTTTATTTAATGCGCTGAGTTCTATACCAGCATCATCCTGTCCTGGGGGGCTTTGGCTTCTCTGGTTAAACACTTGTTTCCATAAAGCATCTGTGCAAGAAAAGAATCAGAGATTTTTAAGTGACAGAGAACTCTAACAATGCTGTACAAGTAATCATTAATATTAAATAATTATCAGACTGGGACATTTTACACCACAGACTCACCATGTTTGCAGTTTCTATAAAAAGTAAAGTTCCAGGCTAACCGCTAAATACACAGATAATACATATATGAAAAGGATTTGTGTTTTTGTCAGTCCAGTTCTGACATATACACAGCTCTGCCAGAGACCTATCTGCCCTACCCCAGACACAGCTCTGCTGTATGTGGATTACACACAGTATATATATCAGGGTAAGAGGCTGAAGCAGGGGCTGACCTGTGTATTTACAGGATTGTGCTATCTCTAACCCCCTACCCGATATAACACAAACCCTCACCATTCCAGGTCTGCTCAGCTGCCAGTTTATTCTTTGAGCTGCCTCTGTCCTTATTGAATTCCATTTCCTGCTGGTAAAACAGAGAGAAGTTTGAGTGAGGTGACAACTCATGGAGCTTGGCTGCCTCCAGAAGGAAGCCGGAGAGTCTGCAGATGGAAGGCTGGAAAAAATAAAGTGTGAATGTTATACAGTGTATAACCAATCAAAGGGAATGTAGAAAGGAAACGCGATTGGTTTGCACTGAGGTTCTGATTACCTGGGTGCAGGAGGGTGCAGCGCTGCACAGTGGGCCGGTGTCAGAGTATGGTAACCAAAGGGCCCCTGTGTTGTCTATAGAGACACCGTTATGCTGTTGCTGGAGTCCAATGATGAGCGACGGACTCTGGACGAGGGGTGCCAGGCTACGAGAAGGAGACAAAAAAAGTTACGCCAACCAAATTCCTTGGAATCACTAATAACCAGTCACTGATAAATACTCAAATATACACCTCTCCCTCCATTCTGTGACATGTGAGCCCAATCACTGTGATCTCATGTAAGCTTTAACGTGTTCATATCATTTCTAAATGTCATCATTTTCAGGCATTTCCTGAAGTGACAACGCTCTGCCATGTCTACTAATCTTGTAAAGGTTGTCACCCTGCCTGGGCATCCTGTCTCCGTGCAATGAAATGAAAACATTTGTTCGGATGGGTGGATAGTAACAGGAATAGGCTCTGCTGGGTAATGTGTGCTGTGTGTAGTCTCCATCAGAACCCCCTGAGATAATGGGGGGACAATGCAGAAGTGTACATGGATTACAATGCTGATTTCCTGAACCTGACCGGATCTCCTACATAAGATCTTCCTGCTGGAAATGGCACAACCCCCGAATGATGGGGCTGCACAACTCTGCATTTTTCCTGGAAGTTCACCATGTACTCCCATACATTGCAGGAGGCACCCTGGACCCCACAGCCAACCATATATTACTTTACTACACACCGGGCCACATAAATACAGGGAAATCTATCATTTCTACCCACCCTAATATATTGGCATTGGAGGATGAATCAGACTGCAGAAACTCATATAGATATCTGAAGGCCGATGGATGCCCACTCCTTTGGCCTGTAGGTCAACCTGGAGCCAACCCATCCCTGGATCACAAGATTATTTCACCTCCCTGATGGGAGCTGCAAGATGTCCAATCTACCTGCACACCCTTCCCCAACCTTCTCTTTCTTCTTGTCCGTTCCCTATCACTTGGACCCATATGCTTAGACCCCGAACCTCTTCCTCCTGATTGGGAGCTCAGTGTTCTCCCCGTCCCATTTTAGCTGGGTGCACCATCTGGCACTTTTCAGTAACCACCCAGGGGCCACAGATCTAACCTATGACCTCTGCATTGCACTAAAACTCATTTTGGGGGAATATCACTGGGATCCACTATCATGGTTCTCCGAAAAATTCTGTAGCTGATATGGGGTTATAAAAGAGGTTTAAAGGGGATCTTGCCTGACCCCCTCCCCCATGAGAACCTCCCCTTGTCCATAATAACCAGAACCTTATATGAAAACGTTCCCTTGGAGGCTTTGGCTTCCCTCTAAACCAATGGCAGAGCCCACAATACAGGACCCAAGACACAATTACAAAGTAATATCACATTTCTTACATGTTAGGGGGATCCGGTTCCTCCTGACCTGCGGACCACTCAGACTGGATCAGGTCCTTCAAACATACATAACTTGGACAATTTAGCCTGGAATCAGACACTGGAGCTGGATTCTCCGCATTGGTCGCACTGGTTCTGCCATCCTTGCTCCTCTGTCTAGTGCCTGCCCCCAAGGAGTCCTTGCTGGCTGTGCTGACATTACTGAAATTTGCGCTGTTTTTGCTCCATGGCCCTTTCTCTATATGCTGAATGTCCTCTCTGGTGTTCAGGTTGCATTCATCCAGTTGCCAGACAGCAGGGGTAATATTTGCACCCCGGCTATTGGTGTAGAGGTCATTGCATTGGCTTGTTAGGGTGACAAACTGGTAGTGAGAAATGCCCAGGGAATTGCCCTGTGGGTAAAACTCTTCCATGGCCCCAGGTTCCGTCCATCCATCCTTAGCTTGGGGATGAATTCGCTGGGTATATTCAGACATCTCCCCCCACATTTAACTTCCCATCAACCTCCTGAACTAGCCGGGCCCTTGTGACAACCAAATGTCAATAAAACACCCAATACCGGCCAATCTCACCAAACAAATCACCGGCCTCAGTTTTAAATCTCCTCAGAACATCAAATGCCACCAGTCACTGAAAAATGACAAATAATGATAATACAAATATAATGATAATATAAAACAGCACAAAGTAAGGAAAGAATAATAAACCCACAATACAAGCTATAGGAATAAATAAATAAACAGATCCGGTCAGTTTGGTGAGTTCTGCCACGTGAAGAAAAAGTTTAGAACCGCAGATATAACCTAGGGGGCGTGTCCCATCCTCACGTGACTTGTCCCCGCACTAACCCCGCCCCTGCCTATGACACAGCTGCTGACGCTCCCACAAGGGGGCGGTTTCTTTAGTTCCCGACCGGACTGATAACGAGGCTCCCATTCTGCCTTAGGTCGCAGCCCAGACACTGGCGTCATGTCACCCCTGGAGGGGACCACGTGACTTGACACATGCAGCGCTGGAAGGTGCGTATCCAACCAAGAAAATGGCTGCCGTGTCCCCATGTCGCCGCCTCTTCCTGCCATATACCTGGGGCTGGGGGCTGTTCCCCTGCCCTGCTCCCCTGGCGGGGTCAGGTAGGGATTGCTGCATTCTGATCTCTGCAATGTCACACTTTGGGGCTCCTGCTAGTAGATTCTGCAAAATGTCTAACTTTTCCCCACTTTGTTCCAAACTAATAGAAGAGTTTATTCTCTAATGAAACTTTCATAAATTAAATGTTCCTGTGGGCAGAGGTGATTGCAAAGCTTACAATACATTTTTTAGGGGGGTGGATTGGTAAATAGAATGAATGTTCTATTCCAATATATATAATTGCAAATATTTACAGCTGAATAGAGAACCAAAAAAATTATAAATTCTGATTTTGGGGACAACTCTACCTGATTATTTATGAATGGAGCCCACTGATACTTCACCATGTCCCAGCAATGGGCCCGTGGCTGGTGCACCACTGGGTCCTCTTCATCATGTTCCTATTAGAATGTCATGGCAGGTCCCAGCTTCCCCATAGAATGGAGGGTTTCACATACATTAGGAACAGGCTGCTGCGGGTAATGCCTTTGCCAGCTGCTCCAGAAATTTGTGCCACCAACAGCTAGAGGCGAGCAGGGATGCAGATCAGGAAGTCCTGGATGTTGGTTGCAGCACGAAGGAACAGCAGAAGAGGAAAAATGGTCTCCTAATTTGTTTCTCCATAGGTTTTACTTGCACCAGCAATATACAGTGAAGAGGACCTATCACTGAGAGACGATATGGAATGCAATCAGTGACCGGGTTGTATATTATCCAGAGATCCCTGACCCAGGATGAATATACGGCTCAGGTGTTCAGTAATTGTATTATTTGTATGATTGTTTCAGCTGTGTGACTGCATCTACTGACACCAAATATCAGATTTATATCCAGAATTCTGTACAATGTGGTCTTCTCCCAGTAATTGGACCACAGAGGAGTAATGGGCTGCAGGCATTGTGCAGGACTGTGTTATACATTGTCTGCTATGGGTGCTTCCCATATATCCTTTTATGTGGCACTGC
>NC_092863.1:7870649-7906058 GCF_032062135.1 Pyxicephalus adspersus | reverse complement strand
GTGACTCGGGATTACCGCTTTTTGCAATTTTTTCCACCCCGAGTCACACTCGGGAATACCGCTAGGGAGGTTAATATAGGTGCAAGAGGACAGCATTACATTATATCTTCACAGTACAGAAGAGAGTATAAGACAGTTGTGTAGAGATTAGTTTCCACTTATGGTGATGTCAACTTCACTTTATAAAACAAGTTTTTCTATGCACCTGACATCCTATAGCAAACAGCTTCACTTCCCCATCAGTATTGGAAATGACTACAGTAGCCCAACAATGTCTGTCTGTTTTGGCAGCCGTTGGTGTCTCTCCTATCATTTAACACAATGATAAAAATGTGAACAGTATATTAAGATGACAGATTTAAGTCGCAGCTTCCCCTCTTACATATCACCAATATCAAATATGACAAGAGAGAGGATTTCAAACAATAAAGCAAAAAAGAATCAAACTGACCACATAGTAGATGTTTATTCTACTTAGAAAAAAAAATATTTTACAATTAGTGTACAATAAAGTTTTTTTGTGCCCATATAAAAAAAAAAAAAAAAAAAAAACTATTTTACAGTAATCGTTTACAATGGCCTAAAGTTTTTTTTTCAGTTTTTCTGAACATAGGTCCTTGACATAAAAACGCATCTAAAAAATGCTAAGATGTACATCATGATTTTTGCAGACCATGTATGTTTTTCTTTTAGTTGCACAGGGCCCCATTTATATGGCTGTCTATATTGAGAACGGCGTGTCGCTTACAGTCAGCAGTAAAAGTCGTGTTGTGGACACTCGGCCAGGATGTGATTGGCACCTGAACCCATTATAGACAGTTAAGGTGCTTTTATGTCAATGGAGCCCACTGTGCAACCATAGCAGCGACCCCTACTGGTGGAAAGTGTAACTGTTCCTTCAATCCACCAAGCCAGAAAAGCAAGGTGAACTTTTTACATTAGAAAAGGGAGTTTTGTGACGTGGTGACAGGCCCTTGTCAACTCCACATAAGCAATAGGCACAACATTATTGGGTCACTGCCTCTTGCCTACATCAGTTGTGCTTTGAGTTTGGATTTTGGGAAAATTCTGATAAGTGTGGGGGCCTACAAGGACATCTTAAGCATTTTTATAGAGTACATCTTTGATTTTATATAATATTTTAACAAAACATTTATATACATAGCAATCCATTGTATAGGACAGAGAAAAACAAATGCACTGATGTTCTGTTAGTATTAACACAGTTTTTCATCAGCTGCTAATATACAGAGATTTCCAGTGCACAAAAGATCATTTATAAAAATGAAAAGGGATAGATGTTGTTGGAAAACAGACCCATACATTTTTTTTTATAAAAAGTACTTTTTACTTTCTAGGTTCTCTAGTGATGGGGTATAGGAGTACATACAAATGTACTAAGATTTGTGTTACTCTTCCTGTATTAGTCTTTGTAAACCAGCAAGTTCTAATAGAGAAAACACAAACGTGTCTTGTAAATGGATAGGCGGATAAAAAAATTTCATATTTACAGGTATGTACACTAATATATATATATTATAAATCTATGTACTCAGTCCATCACGTGTGAGCTGAAGCTGTGGCTTCTTGGGACGCGCTCTTTGGAGATTTAGAGTCTTTGTTTTCTTGGCTCCTGCTGCGCACGGTGCGCTCCTTTCCTCGGTCTCTAGCCCTTTCACGATCTCTGTCCCGGTCTCTCTCTCTAATCCTGTCTTTGCTTCTAGATCTTTCTTTTCCACGGTCCCTATCTCTATCCCTGCTTCTGGATCGGTCTCTGCGTTTATAGGAATCACGGTCTCTAAACCGATCTCTGTCCCTATCTCGCTCTCTGTCTCTGTCTTTGTTGTCTTTGTCCCCATCTTTTAACCGTTCCCTTTCCCTATCACGGTCTCGCTCTCTATCTCGACCTCTATAAATATCTCGTTCCCTATTTCGATCCCTGTCTCTTTCTCTGTTTCTTTCCCATTCTCTTTTTTCTGTCTCTTTGTCTCCATCTCGTTCCTTTCCTCGTCTATCAAAATCTCTATTTCTGTCTCTATTCCAATTTCTTCCCCTGTCGCTATCCCACTGTCCATCATGGTCTTTTTCTCTTCTTCTTTCCTCAAATCCTTGGTTTGGTGCAAGTTCAGAGGATTCGGGATCATTACGTCCTTCTAAGTTTCGAGGTCTACCATCAAAGCCTCGATGATCCCTATTTTGCCTGAAACTGTTGGAATCCCAGAGTGGTTCTGGTTCCTGTCTCCGTTCTGCAAAATTTGAAAGTAAACTTGGAGGTCCTGGTTTGTCCCAGGCTTCACTTCTATGTGGAGGAGGAACAGTTGGGAGTTCAAGCAAAGGTCTTGGCTTCAAGAGTTGGGGAGGTTCAGAAATCCTGGAAGGTGCAGTTCCCCGCTGTCCACTAAATGACAGACCAGTAGGACCTCTTTGATTTGGAAACATTGGAGGTGAGTCCCTGTTTGAATCTTTCAATTGAAGAGGGGCTGGAACCCTTGGCCCAGATAAAGGAAGAGAGGCTGAGCCTCGTGAGACTTCCATTTCACCAGGATATTGTCCTCTGGCTCCACCAAAGGGAGGATGGATTGGAGCACCTCTGGCAGGGTTAAACTGTGAGAGCTGTGGTCTATGCTGACCTTCAAAATTAAATTGTCCTTGGCTTCCTTGAAATGGAGCTGGCATGGGTCCTCTTGGTCCTTCAAATCTAGGCAGACTGTCAGGCTGTGGGGGGCCATCAAAACGAGGAGGACCATCAAACCTAGTTGGATTATGAAATCTAGAAGTACCATTTTTCGGACCACCAAAATGAGATTCTTGATAATCCATCTGTGGAATATTTTGTCGATCAAATCTAGGTGGTGACTGCCCTGCTTTAGCATAGTGAGGGGGGAGAGGACCTCTGTCTTCATATGGATGATGAACTGGGGGTCCAAATTGCCCAGGCAAAGCTCCAGGTCCTGTGTGCTCAATATTTTTTTCAGGTGGCATGCCCCTATAACCATCTAAATTAGGAGGAAGATTTTCTTCAGGATACATAGAGGAAGCCCTTGGATTAGGATGATTAGGCATAAGAGGTGGTCTTTGTTCATTAAATACTGGTGAAATTTCTTGGGACTGAAGGAGGCCTACTCCAGAGTTCACTGGAAACTGTGGCTCAGGTCTGAGTGTGTCCTGTGAATTAACTGGATTCATATGTTCTACAAAGGGACCTGCTTGACCATGAATCTGCTCTTTGCCATGTTGAAACATTCCTTCATTGTCAGGATCAAACGCATCAGTCCGGTTTTCTAGGGAAGACATGGCCTTATTAGGAAGGTGAGCCTGTGCATTGGCTTCAGGAGCCCAAGTTTGTTGATGTGGAGGAAAAAAAACCTCACCACCTGCATGTGGCATTGGCCTTTGGTGTGATGAATTTGACACAGGTGTTGGCAACAAGACTTTACGTGGAGGCTTTGTGGTGCCTACAAAATTTTCATTTGGAACAGTTCCTGCAGTGCTGTGTGGAATAAACCAAGTTCCATCTTCTTGCTTTTGATTAAATTCAGCCTTTTCAAAGAGATTTCCCATTGGTGTTAGATTACTAAGAGGCACTGTCTCTTGGTGGGTGCGATTAGATGTTGTGACAGTGGTAGACCTGTCAATGTCACTGGAAATTAGTGGGGGGGTCTCCATTTGTGGCTGTATAATAGGAACAATTTCTGTATCTAATAGTGATCTTTTCACGGTTGATTGTCGTGGGTCCCTGGCATGTCTTGGATCGCGGCTTTGGATTAAAGGAACATCAGTACCTAGTGTTGCATTTAATGTACTTAAATCTTTTGAAAAGAGATTGGTACTGGATCTGGAAGATTTTGGTGGGGGTGACATCAAAGCATCAGATACAGAGAAATGTGCCATGGACACACCTACAGCTGCTCGTTGTTGCCTAAGAGCTTCCTCTTGTTCCTCAAGTTGACGATTTTGCTCTTCTATTTGTTTGTTTAACTCTTCCAACATTTTTTGCTGTTCTAGAAGAGATGGAGAATCAGAAGGCGCAGCCAAAAATTCTGCAGAAGCCTCCAAAGTTTTGACTTTACTTAGCATGGCCATCCTGTTGGGCAAATCGTCAACTGGGACTTTGGCTTCTTCCAGTATGGTTTCATCCTCTGGATCATAGGCTTCGTCATCATATAAATTTTCACAAGGCTGTTCAGGTTCGTAGGGTGTATCGTTATTGTCAACAACCGTTGTAGGGGCAAAAGCTTTTTCTGGATCATACTCTTCTTCTGGGTCATAGGGCCTATCATCCTCCTCCTCAAAAGCTTTATCCTTAGACATCTGTCCAAACTGCTGGACAATGGGGTCTACATAACTTCTCTCTGTTACAGTCTCTGCTGAAGTGGTATTAGTAGGAGTAGGAGCAGGAGCAAGAACAGGAACAGGAGCAGGAGCAGGAGCAGTAAGAGTAGTAGTAGTATTTGCATTCGTATTTTTAGTTTCAGGCGTTTTTCCAAAGAGAGTCTTTAAAATGTGCTCCAGCGGAGTTGCAGTTTTCACTGATGAAGCAGGACGTTCAACAGGTGGTGAGGAACCCTTAGATATGTTAGTTGTGGAGATTGTACTCTCGGTTTTTATAGATGAAGCTGTAACAATGGAAGGAACTATATTTGGAGTTGTCTCAGATATTGGTGGTGGTGATCCTGGGGGTGTGGTACTTTTCAATATATCAGTATTTAGTGGTTGATATTTTTTCTTGTCTGGCTGAGCAGCAGTAGTGGTGGTGGTTGGTTTGGTAAAAGGCGAGACATCCACGTCTTCTGGTGTCGTAACTTTCAGACGTTTCTCCTCTATCTTCTCTGGCTCAACTGGACCAGGACGTTTATTTCTCTGACAGATGACTAGCCCCAGAATTAAGTTCGGACGAGTGGTCTCAAGGCCTGGAACAGCAAAAGACAAAGTTATAGAAAATGGGACAAATGTTAGAGTAAAATTCAGACTCAGAGATTTTGCATGAATTGACTTGGCAATGCTAAGTGCTAGAAGAATATCTTGTTCCTCAGACATAGTCTAATACATGCATTTGCAGGTATTGTTAAATGTGTGGTACACTGCATACCATGGGCTACTTTCTAAAGGAATCATTTTGAGAAAAACATGGTGGCTGCCATGCTGATAACCATGTATATGTTTCCTGCATATTTGCTCAAGGCTGGAGAATAACACATAGCAAAGCCAGATACAGCCAAAACTCGCATCTTTTATATTTCCAATTCCGGTTTCTTTTAAAACTGATAGAGAAAAGTCTTGGAACAACCAGATTCCAGTTGCATTTTTTTCCCTATGTCATTTGGATAATGCAATTTCACTGGGGTTGGTGCAAAAAACTGCAAAAAAACTTTGGTTGCTAAAGGCAGCAGTAAGTGAACATGTGAGTTTTGACAAGGACAACCATAACATTGCCCACACAACCAAAACATGCAAATAGTAGGATTAATAAAATCAGATGTCAATTTTGATTGGGTATGTAATCTAATATCATAGGAATAAAGAGTTCCAAATAAAAAATGGCCTGTTTAAAACCAACCACTAAGTACAGATTTACAGCAATCTTTTTGTAAACCTATTTCCATGTGCATGGACTGTGTACTATTGTAGAATTATTGTGTAATGATGAAATAATGCAAAAGTATTTTAGTGTTAATGATACAAGATTGTTTTCTTTACAGCAGTGTGAAGAACACTAAAATAAAACAATCTTGTGTCATTAACTAGGTAAACGAGCATCTGAGTAAAATGTGCAAATGCAAGTTTCATAGCTGTGGACCTAAACGATTAGCCTCCAAGCTTTCCATCACCACTCATGACTTCTGCAGGCAAGGAACTGTGACTTCACTTTCTGCAAACTTTTTCTGGGTTTGTAACTTAGTGTTGAAGCCAGTAGATGAAAAGCATATATTTTCAGGTTCGCCATTTCTTGATCAGCGTGTGCTCTCCAAAAAGTCACTGTCTTTTAATATGATGGCAGCTTGCCGAGTCCACTATATCTTACGCCACTCCCAACAAGGTGCCAGTCTATGCTTCCTCCATGCCTGACAAACGCATGAGATGAGTAGCATTGTGCAGTGTAATAAAGGACAAAGTACTCTAGGCTAATATTCTCACATTTTTAGCCTGGCAAGTGAAAAAGCTTTCAGGCAGTTTTAATATCTGTTTTTCAAAAATTATTTTTAATATGTAACTCTATAAAAAAAAAAAGTGATTTTTATATCTGCTTTGAGTGCACCTTTACTTGGCCATACATAGTATAATAGGTCTTGGTTCTATAGTGAGATTAAATTTACTAGAATATACTGTCTGATTTAGTATATTGCTGTCCAGCCCAGAGATTTTTGGTGTGTGGGCTTCCATTAGACTCTAAGGTGTATTAGATGTATTAAGGTAACATCTGAAAGAGTCCTTATTGCGCACAGCAGCTCTCTAGATTGTGAAAATAGATGTCTTTGGCAACACTCCGTTTTTTTCAGGCACCTAGGAGGCTAAAGAAGGTCCCTTGCCTTAAAGCTACCAATATTGTCTATCTTTTATGTGGCATTTTGCATTGTTACATGACAGCTCCTAGTGGTGTAGGTCGCTTCAAGTGTAGAAAGATTGTATGTGGATGCTGAAAGAAAAGTTACAATTCAGATGAAGATTGTTTAGCAGAGGCCCAGAGTATTATTCCCTTTTGAAGGACCATTCCTCAAGTCTTCACATAACGGCGCGCTGGACCTTCCACATACCACAGGCAAGCAACTTCCGAGCATTGGAGGAAAATACCGATACTCAAGCAGACAATTTTTTTTTGTTGAAATTGTTTATTTTTTTCAATCACAGAGAATAAAAAATCCTAATAAAAGTTAGACGTGCAGTATTAGATCCTGCCATGACACAGCAAATACTTACCCGTTTTTTTTTCCCATCGACTATTTACAGATAGGGGAAATTTTCTTTTTTTTTGTAAATTTTCATTCTAAAGAACAAGCTTACCTGGTCCATCAAAAGGCAAAAGTTTAGATGGAATAGGGTCCTTGGAACTCAGAGGGATGAGATAGAGGTCCTTTATATGCCTGCTGTTATTGGCCACTACCCCAAAACGTCCACGACTGCTGAAATACGAGTAAAGAGAGATGTAGGCTACTTCCTCTTCTTCTGTGGCTGGGTGGAATCTGATCA
This sequence comes from Pyxicephalus adspersus, assembly GCF_032062135.1. NCBI lineage: Eukaryota > Metazoa > Chordata > Amphibia > Anura > Pyxicephalidae > Pyxicephalus > Pyxicephalus adspersus. The sequence goes on along the minus strand of NC_092863.1, from coordinate 7,898,873 downwards.
AGGACAGCTCCTAGAGACGGAACAAAAAGCACAACAGCCGTGTTTAAAACATCAAGAAATGCCTCTGCATATAGCTGACTCATGTAGGTCTTATGCTTTAAACCTGTTAATTTTTTCTGGGTTATTAATTCCAGACTTCACCTACCTTTGATAAAGATGATTTGAGTTTGCCCACATAGTCCCATACAGTCTTTGGGGAGATTCTTCCTCCAATGTGGATGGTGTCTGGTAAGTCCTAAATAAAATAATAAATCAGAATTAGAGCTAAATGGGTTTGCGAAAATTCAGTGCTTAAGATAACCCATTGGACCTTGCACATAAATATTTACTTGAAATATACGTAAATCCTGCCCTATTTTCTGAAAGCTATATACAGTAAAGCATGATACCAAACTATGAAACATGAATTTTGGGAGGTGCTGAGAACAACCATCAGCAGGCAAGTAGCAAGGGCATCATTTACAGGTAAATATTCTCTGCACTTCACTTTCTTAAAAAAATAAATAAAAACTGTACCTGTAAAATACAAATATCCCCCCCCCCCCATATAAAAAAATTAATAAAAAAAAACACCAATACAAACCTCATTTAAGTACTCAACAGAACCAGACACTGGGAATGCTTTAGTGACAAACTTGGCTACAGATTGCATGTTTATAAATCCCTTCCAGATTGGGTTGAGACGAGATAGGAAGAGCGAGGTGTCTCCATCTTGAGGGGATCTTATATCTGGTGTGCTGTAAAAGGCAAAATAGTAATGTGTTAAATGACTGAACATCTGTACACAATCTACACATTTATCAGGTAAAAAAAAACTACACTACAATGTGGTGTATGCAATGAAAAACTGACTTGCTTCATTCTGTGAAAATTCAAAAACCAAGTACACCTCTGCAAAAAAAAAAAAAAAAACCTGTGGGGTAGCTGCTACTGTTGCATGAATCTCTGTTTTGTTAGCCTGCACTTTGCTGTAAATTATAAAAGGTATTCTATAGTCCAAAAGAAGTACACTAGGCACTACTATACTACTTGGGAAATCAGTATCCCAGAGGCATATGTGTATTGGCCAGGAAGTTAGAAGCTTGCTGACCTCAGATCCCTTTTTTTGTGCTTGCAGGGTTTTAAAGATAAAACCCATGGTGAAATGGGCATGTGTTGAAGATGCTCAGAGTATGTTATTTTTAGTACTTCAAAACCGAAATTGAAAAAAATTAGCTCTATGGAAACCAAATTTAGGATATAGGTTGAGTTTTAAAGTGGGGGGGAGGTTGTGGTGGGGTTTATGTTCTTTTACCCATGTTACAACCTCCACTACTACTTGCCAGGCTTACCACTGTAGACATGATTTACACCACAAGCAGAAAAGCATGGTTTCACCTTATGGCAACTCCAATTAGTCAAGGCATGCTGCATCACTATAGTTCTAACCTGTTGGTCCTTCATAATAAACAGGAGGGGAACAAAAATGTTCCAACGCTACCAGAAAGACTGAGGCAGGAAATGATTGTTAGCTCAGACTATGTGAATGTGGATTGGCTACCTTCATTTTTATAGAACTAATGTTCCTAATGGTATTTACTAGTGAACGGTTTGGTACAGTATTAACATAAAGCAATAAGGAAAATGCCCATTATTTGTGCTCTTTGGATGTAAAGAATAGCTTTAGAGTAGTAGCACCCATCCTGCAGGATGATTTAACTTATCTGGTGTTTCTACTTGCATGTATTCTGAAATGTTTGGTCTTCTAGGAATATTGTAGATGAACACCTGTGTACACTAGCATTAAAGGTTTTCTTGAAATCTAATTTGCCTATTGCACAGAAAGAAAAGATTACTAAATTTACTTTGTAATGTATATGTACACAGGATTAGCCACATTTCATGACTACATATGGAGGCAGGTTTGTCCTTTCCATGGTAGCAGTCTTTTTTCAGAGCCTAATCCCAGCAGATCACAGTGCTTCATGCCAATGAAAGAACTGAACTGCAATGTGTACATGGTAATAATGCAAGTGATGTTGTTAGGGAAATGCAAAGGTCTCAAAGTCCCCCTTTCCCCCATAATGTAATATTGGCCTGTTAATGGTCAAAAACATTTTTTTCTTATGGAGAAATTAGTTGTCCTTCAAATGTGCTAATCCAGCTGCTAGAAAATAGGCACAATAAGGTTTCAGGTCTGAATTTTTGGCATGGAAATAGACTTTTTGAAAGTGTTCAGTGCTCAATTAAATGGTCTTGCACATTCACATTTCTTTACATGCAAGGTCCCAGGCCATGCTGTCAAAAGTATAATTGTGGTTTAAAAAAAATAAATAAAATTGCAAGAGCTAAGCCCTTATTGTATCTAATATCAAGCTTAGCAAAAAAAGTGCAAAATCCCACAGCAGTCCCAAACTATCTTTAAGAGTCAGACCAGATAAACATAAACCTGACTGCTGTAGGCTGCTGCACTCTGTTGCCACTAACATGTTATCTAAAACTTTCAATTCTCAACCAGCACTGGGCTTTATACTTGATCCACATTACTTCTGGGACTACGCACTTGATGTTTGGTGAAGATGCTGTTAGATATCGAATATTGGAGGTTGTCGGCTTCATCAGAATAGATTTTGGAGCGGTGATGATAGGAGGAGGCTGTGATGGTGCAGCAGATTCTTCATGGTCCCGGGTGATTCTTGGGCTACTGTCTGGGGGGGTGGCGGCGGCAGCAGTAGCGGTGGCAGCTGGCACAGGTGGCCGGTTAATCGCTCTTCTAGGGTCCCTGCCAGAACCAATGACTTTGGTAGTAGGGTTGGTGATGGGAAGTGTAGGAGCCTGACTAACTACTGGGGATTCGGGTTGTGTGGGGGAAGCACTGGGTAATTGAACTGGCTCAGGGACAACGGGAGGGACGATGATGTCTTTAATTTCATTCGTATCCATTGGTGTATCAGATTCCTCTGCTGGAGGCTCATTAGCCTCTGGTTTCACTACAGGCTCTGCCTTCTTCACTCAGGAAGTAGTGGTTTTTGGACGTTTACTTGGGGGTTCATCATCACCAGAGATCTGACCTGTTACAAAATATAAAGAGTCAGTTTTGCCTTGCAGAATAAAGCGATAGTTCTGCTTTTTACTATTCACACCTGCTCAGAAAAGAATTTAGCCTAAACATCCCACAAAATTTGAGAATTAAGATCTCCTTTTGATCTACAAACAGTTACATAACACAAGGCCTTGCCTGACAGGATAAAGTGAAATTAAATGTACAAAATAGAAAAAAAGGGACCGAGGCAAGTCTGGAATGATCAGGCATTATCCCTTCTACAACAAAACAAACCTTAGAGGTTACTTTTTTTTTTGTTTAGACTCACAAAGTCCTCGCTCCATTGTAGGTACCACCATATTTAATCTACTCTTCCATTAAGTGTCAGACAGATCTTTAGGCATCAGGACTTGGCAAGCCAGAGTGACATAACGCATGGGCATTCAATTGGCCATGGAGGTATACTATATCAGCCAGAAAACCATGGCATGCTGCACATAAGCAGATCAGTGTACTTGGAAAAGGCAAGTACAGGTAGCTAAGCATGTTTTATTGCCTGTCCCGTCAGGAATAAGAATTGTGCCTGCTTTACTTTGGTTTTAAATATTCCTCAAATTACAGAGGATATTGTATATGAATAGCAACATGTACAAACGGCTTGAGAACATCATTTTGGTGTAGAAAACCAAAGAGACAAAACAGATGTTCAGAAGCTTACCATGTGTAGAGACTTCACAAACATGTGATGTCAATACAAGATGTATTATCAGGCAGAAGTATAGTGAGAGCTGGTGAAATAGGACTGACACTAGGTGTCATTTATAACTTCATGGAAGATCATGTCCAACGGGAAAGCAGTAATAACGTTCTGTGACCCATTCCTTTCCAATAAATAAAAACCATTTTGCAGCAGTCTGTCTGCACTGGAGATAATTCATAACACCTTATGTCCTATAAAGTGTGATGCATGAGTATAAATAATGGCTGACTTAACAGAACTATAAGTCATTTCGTAGGTAACTACTGTAATTGCATCAGAGTTAGAGAAATGTGGAGCTTTCTTTGTACCTGTACAGATTTTGCACTTGAGATCAAACAGATGGGCACGATGCTGGCTTGTTGTGTCTTCCAACATACTGCTGAATATGTCCGGGAGGGCAGAGCTGATTTTCTCCAAGGAAGGAACATTAGTGGCTTCTTGCTGCTCCTAAACAAAATTTGAGAAAGGAAAAAATAAAATAAGAGGGAACCAGAGGTTAAGTCTAATGCTTTCTAAACAGAGAATAATCCAAAAGGGTTTTTCGACCAAACTAAAGCCCAAAAGCCAAATTATAAGAATGTTTCCACAGCAGTTTAAGAAAGCGCTTAGCAGTGGGTGAGAGCTGGAAAAGCATTGTGATTTAATAACTTAGCAACCTAGAAGCATAGACACATATGTGGGGACACATTACCATAATGGCCAACATTTCTAGATCAAATATTTTTTAACAAACAGACCCCATGTTTGATTGAACAAGGGAATGTACAATAATTCCAACACTCAAATTAAACCCCCAGTTGCTGTCAATTTTAGGAATGGACTGCATATTGGGAGACCAGGACCATTGGCCTTTACAAATGTGATTCCACTCATTTATACATGCTATGCTACATAAGAACTAAAACCCACCGTGTCAGTATCGGACATGGGAGGAGATTCCTCCATATCTACTAAGAAATGTCTTGAGAGGGTTTTATGTTCCACACGAGACTTGGTTTTCAGAACCGCAGTCTATTGGAGTGAAGGAAAAAATATACAGCTCTTTTAGCAATACATTGAATATCTACCAAGCATGACTAAAAAATTTACAATTAAACACGTCATACTAATATACAGGACAGTTGCATGTGTATACATAAAAGTGTGGTCACACTGGTGGTACTAAAAACATTGGGCTCACACCCTGGCTAAAATGCTACAGATCCTGGCTACTAATGGGGGACAAAGAAGCAAGTGAGCACTTATCACTCTAGTAGGCCACTCTAGAATCAGTAATTTGCTGAATTAATACAGGATCAAGTGTGACATAATCTTAAGGATGCATGAAAGCCCACTAGGTTAAATGATTCATAGTATGTCCCTAGGTTGTCACAAAATTCTCCAGTTGACTCCAACATACCGGTTTTGACTCTTTCCAGGAAGAAAGCTTCTTTGATGCGAGAGCTTCAGGTTTCAGGCGCACTAATTTTGCGAGTGGGATTTCTCCACGAAGAACTCGTTGAAATAGACCCTGGACACCATGACAGGGAAACAAAATTTACTATTAACCCAATGGTCACAGATTTCAAAACAGCAGTGAATTTACCATGTTTAAAGGTTTGTGAAGAGTTCAAATTTGTAAAGACTATAAAGTAATTAACTTCAGCATGCAAAAAAACTGGCCATTTTCAAATTCAACCACTTTAAGCAAAATTACATTTGGAATCCTAACATACAGGGCAGAAAAAATCCAGCAGTGATTTTTGTGTTGCATGTTCCCTGATCACCTTCACCTGTAACATCATTGAGATCTTACCTGATTCTTTGGGTCCTTCAGGTTGAACATGATGGTCCTATACTTGCTCTTGTACCCGCTGTCTGTATCTTTGTAAAGGTTGAACATTTCTTTTTCAATGTTTACAGCAACCTGCCCAACATCATTTTCAGGCATCACCAGATCATCACTGTCAGTCATCCTAAATTGAAACAAAAAAATACACACTATATTATACATGTTAAAAGTGAGTTACCATTGCTATTCATAAACAAATTCAAGCTTTCTATATTACATTACCAAATCCTATATTTACATATAAAGCACAGCTTAAACTAAAAAAAAGGTCAGCTTACACCTGAAAACATCTATTAGTCTGCATTTGAAAAGGAAAGATAACATTGTGCTTAATTATCTTAATTTTAGGAAAGAATAAGGGTACAGTCCCTTCTAGAAATATTACTGTGAAATGCAGATTTTATACCTCACAATAAAGTGATTTTGCATTGGTTGTCTGCATTCCACAGTAAGGAGATATAAGAGGTGGGAGTTGGTCCAGAGCGTGCAACTGGACCTTTCGTCTTATTGAAAGGTCTGCTTTGAGCAAAGCTTTAATGAAGATAACTCTCTACTTTGTATTATTCAAGTTCATATAACATGAAAAAGCATGCATATCCAAGTCACAGGATACCCACAACTTAATACCTGCACTGGGCACCTAGAGGACACCCCTGTGGTTTGTATCATAACAAGCTCAGACCTCCTAATAGGCTGAAATAACCAAACACTATAAACTAAACCACATGTTGTATGATATTGTTCATAGTACACAAGATTGTGTTGTGCCAAAAGTATCTAAACCCACACCTTTTGACAAGGATCTCCTTCAAGGACCTGCGAATGTTCTGCCTGATCTGATTATTGGGTCCAGGACGAGAAGAGCTAGATGTCGGCTTAGGTGCAGCATTAGTCACCGATGAGGAGGATGATGAACTAGGTGCAGATGTGGAAGCCGAGTAGGATGGAGATACCCCAGATGCCGGTTTCTTGTTTACAAGGTTTGAAGAAGACGCCTTCTTTGGTTCAGATGCAGAAGATAGAGGTGGTGTCTTCTTGGGTATCTTTGGAAGTTTAGTAATAGCTGATGAAGTTGGAGGGGGGCGGGGTTGCGGTTTGAGAGACAAGGTTTTGGTTCCACTGCTGCTGGTTGAACCAGTGGTCTGTTTAGATGGGGGCTTGCTTGAAACTGGGGCGATGGGAATCTTCTTCAACATGGGGATACGTGGCAGAGCAGAGATTGGCTTTATTGCCAAAGCTGTTGGAGAGGGTGGTGGTTTTTTACCAGGAGGAGCTGGGGCTTCTTTAGCAGGAGGAGCTGGGGCTTCTTTAGCAGGAGGAGCTGGGGCTTCTTTAGCAGGAGGAGCTGGGGCTTCTTTAGCAGGAGGAGCTGGGGCTTCTTGTGGCTGCTCAGGTGCTTCTGTTTTCTCAGCTACAAGAAAAAAAATGTATGATGAGGGTGGGAAAAAATATATATAGTCTGGAAGGCTTTAGTAAAAGTCACTCAGTCTAGTGTTTGATGTAAAATGTGCCTATTATACAGAAAGAAAAACTCAATTGGTCAAGTCTATTCAACCTTTTAACACATATTAAAATGTTTATTAAGGCAAGCAGAACATGTGGATCATCGATTCTTGAAATGCCCAAAATCAGGCAACACAAAGTACCTAAAGGTTTTGATTTGTAAGCAATGTGTCTCCTGTTTGTAATGGGATCATCTGGACATAAATGCAATCTGCTTAAAGGGTAATCTCAAGTTCAAGCAGGCCTCTACAGACATGCATTTTGGGAACATGGTAGGATCCTGCAGAGGGTACATGCAGGCTGATAATTAACGTTACATAGCAAGTGTATATCACAGGATAAACAGATATGACCCTTTATAGACAACGGCCTGCACCAGCACAAGGAAGCTGCCACATTATCACAATGAATACATGTGAAAGCACCCATCGGTGGGCAGTATGGAAAGAAAATGTTGGGTATATAGGACTGGATCTCCTTATTAATTCTGACATCAAAGTGCAAATTAATTTAAAGTGTTCGATGACATACAATAAATACATGTCAGTAACTGGATCTTAGTTCCTGGTTCACATTGCAGAAACAGAATAAAAATCTTACTAGTTTCTTAATTGTGTATACTAGAAATATAAAAGTAATGCAAATTCCAATGTACATCAGGATTAAGCTGCAATAAAATGCATGCTTTTAAGCGATTCATTAGTCATAGAGAAATAGTTTAAACTAAGCCTAGCATTCCAACCTTGTAAGGGCCAAGGTAATTGATAGTCAAACCTACTAACCGAAGGCGAAATATTGGAGGCGCCAACAGCTAACAAAACACCACAAACTATGACCAGTCAAATGCATTGGAAGTATAAGGGAGCCCCATGCCTCCTTGTGTCTAATATACAAGGCTAAAGAAAATCTGTAACATCCGGATTCTACATATGAATATAACTTTCAAACTTTCTAGTTTGATGATCTATAAAACCCATTTGTGGTAGCATGTAATGCGAGAGAGCTCTTGGACTAAGATTCTTGTACAATTTGGCCTAAAAAGTTAACTGTGTGCAATCAGATGAAAGTGGCCAGCCAGGTGCTGTACATTTTCTTGACACTCCTCTTAACAGCCCTATCTCAGATTGCAAGTAGCAGGCTCTCTCTTTGGAGTAGTAATGCAAATATCAAAAAACCTTTTTTTATTTGGTGGCAATCTGCAGAAGAGTGTTCCTAGGTAGGTTGCATTTATATGCCAACACAAGTTCTAGAGATCAGAGAGATCTTAAGTGAAAAAATAGGTTACAAGATACAATTTTGTCTTCTGGACAAATTATCTATATTTGTGTCAAGGTCTATTAACTGTGATTTTATTTTAGCTTATTTGCTGTGATGAACTTGGCACAGAATCATGTCAATATACAATTCCATACAAGGTATTTTGCATAAAAATAAATCCAGTCTATGAGTTTTATTGTTGAGTGCTGGGAATATGAAACATTCTTTTAACTACTCCCTTCCTGCCATCCCATTGAAGCCAAACTATACACCATTAAAAATTGTGACAAGGCAGGTTTTTACAAAATGCTATTTTGCAGCTTCCAACTTCATTGACAGGCCTGGAGAAGAGGCAAAACTAAACTGCAGCTTTCATGGTCTGAAACCAAAATAAGATGAAATATTTTAGTGACTTAAGACACTGATGCCAGGATGACTTTGTGGCCAAAAGGTACAGCCCGAGACCTTTTGATGACTAGTGGGGATATTAATTTCCCAGTATAGCACTAATTGTACTAAATAAACCATCTCACTGCACCACACAATTAATGATTTATGGTAGTAACAAGCGCTCTTATCACCCAACACAAAGGATTGCAACTTGTTGGTGGATTCAGTGGTGTTACTGCATCATAAAAATGAAGCAGGGTGGAAGGATTTAACAAACATGAGTTGCTCTCTCCATAATACAGAAGATGTTGCTGCATCCCGAAGATTCGGTCTGTTACATTCTGCTCCCACTGGATTGCTAGTTTAAGATGACCAATTTCTTCTTTACCAGAAGGCAACCAAAGTGTTAGGGGTGTCCACACTGTCCAGATAACAAATGCTGATACACGGCTACTTGTAAATATATAGATACCTCGCTATAATAACTGGAAAGAATCTCTCATTATCTAGCAGTATAGGGTACAATTATTGTTTGAATTGTATTTTTCTTTAGTAAACTTTTTCAGTTAAATACTTTAGATTAGCGGTCGCCAACCAGTGGTCCATGGTCAACAAGAAAACTTTAGACATTATTTGCAATTTTAATGTTTTATTATAAAACAAAAATAATGTTCTAATAAAATATATTCTGAATTCAAATTTTGGACTTTATATTGCATTAACGAACTGTACTAGAGACGGAGAAACAAGGGAGGCGCAGCGTGATGTCAGTGTAGTGTTAAGTTGTATCAGGCAACTGTTGCCGAGTAGAACGCTTCAGTATTGTTTCCACCATTACAACAGTCACCCCGCTCCGCCAATACCGATTCTCATCCAATTGTTTTATTTTATTTATTTCTCAGATGTTCTTTTAGTTAAGTATGACCTTAACTGAGTATTTTCTTTAACTGGTATATTTAATGACATCAAAGTGTTTGACTTTGATAACTATCATTTCTTGTTTGGTCTTAGATTCATATGAAATAAACCCATAATGAGTGAGTGAGAAAAGGCAAACAAATAATTTGCATTTCTTTAGTAATACCAAAGACAATACAACTAATGATAAAAGTAACAATAGTAATACTTCACTTAACCCTGAGCTGAGCAATGAATCCGAGCCTCCACAGTCCTCGTCGGGCACCATTAGAAAGATCATTTTACAAACGTATTTATCTTTTTACACAAATACATATTAATGGTCCGCGGAATTTAAAATGATAGATTTAGTGGTTTGTGAGGTCCGAAAGGGTTGGCGACGGCTGCTCTAGATAAGAAATTCCAATGCGGAGGTTGCAGACTGATTATTTCTTGAAGATCTTCTACTTAAAACGCTCTCTTCTATACAAGCGTCAGAAAGGTAAAACTTTTGTTGGTATAAAAAAGCTTGAGCAGGTATCTATGCAGCATTGGTAATATTGACGTAGACATTAAGTAATTTCTCAAACACCACACTACAATTAAGCATGAAATTAAAAAAAATGTATTTCAGATATTAGAAATATCCAAACTGGCACCAAGGATGCTGAATATACACAGGGCTCCCTGATTTCATTTAAAGTAATACGTAAACTTTCAGTAAAAAATAGAAAGCATTACATAGGTGTAAAAACGTCCCAAACAAGGCAAAGCCTAATTCGCTTTACGACTAGGTAGTAAAATTTACCAGAAAGCCGCCATCATCTGTGCAATAAAGCATTTCATGTTGGAAATCACTAATATTTAGGAGCCCTGAAATTCATGATGGGCAGTTCATCCATCAATGAGAGCAGACACAAGCTAAAGGATTTTTGGGGTCATTCAGAAGTATCTGAACTCATCCTGGCCAATCTAGGCAGCCAAAGGTCAGAAAACTCAGAGAGAAAAAGGTATGCATCAGAATTTTATCCAATAAAATGATCAGGCAGGTATGTTTATTAAAGGAACATCATCTGTCCATTCTGTAATAAAGGACATGCCTGGTTGGAAATTAATCTTTAGCTATATTTCAGCTTTTTACTCAAAATCCATGGTCATGCACCGGTTATAGTCCCGAGCCTTCGTTCCTCAGTTTCCAAAAGGCAGGGTCCTTCTTTCCGGGGTCCATTGTCTGTGTGACCTGGACACTTCCTATTGGTTATCCAGCGTTGATGTTGCTCTTATAGAATTTAAGAAAGGATGCATCAATCAGGGCAATGGTCAATGCAAGCCATCTGCAGGGCTGGATTTGTGGTTCCACACATCAGGAAATAACTGGCAGCTATGTTTTGCATTACAAGGAGTAGTGCAGAATTGGCAGCAAAGCAAAAAGAGAAAAAATTCTGTAGTGGGGAAATGTGTTCCTCTTAAAGTAAAAAAACAAATGGGCTTGCATTAACTTTGAGGAGATATCGTAATTTCCCATTTCACTTCCTGTCGGGGAAGTGAAAAGCAATCTTTGTATTGGGACAGGCAGGGGAAAACCTGATGGTTTTTATCTTTTTATTCCCACTGGCTAATACCCAACTATTTTCCAACTGTTGGGTACATACATATTGGCATCTGTGAAAATTACTGCTCAGAAGAAGTTAGCAGTAATGCAAGTTTCTTCGTGGACACAATGTATGTTAGTGCTGCATATTTAGGAAGATCCTTTGCACAGTATGCAGCTGGCTCCAACATCAGCGTATTCTCCCTTCTACTTTTTTTTTTTAGCTTTCATAGCTGCTGGTAAGTCAACTTTTGACACAAGTAATGATAGAGCATTGAAGCAATCTCAAAGCATTTCATTACTATACCTTTTCTAGAACTTTCCTAGGAATTGAACCTTTTTTCAGAAGGGGAATGCAGGAAAAAAAAAGTTCTCTATGCATTGATAGATAATAGAGAAAAAATACTTACTTGAGGGAGGCAAAGTCTAAACTATATTATATGCTCTGCTGTCAAATGATGTGTCAGATGCCAAAGCATCTTAAAGCCCAGAAATTACAATTGCAGGGACATGACAGAATGTTCAAGCAGTCTCAGGTCTTGAGTATACCTGGCTGGAAACTACAGTACCACTTGACGGACAGATTTGGTGGTGTAAGACATCTGTAGACCTTGGTGCATGTGTGTCCTGGCCCATAGAGCTCTCCTTTCATGGAGTGACGGATGTCGCTGCTTCCAGTTCTTTTGCGCAAAATCATGGTAATGCATTTGAATGCTCATAAAACATATGCTTTCATTGGAGGGGAAAATCTAATTCAATTTCATTCATTGGTTTCCCAAACCCTCAGCCTCTTCCCAACTCATACTACATAAGCGATAGATCTAGAAAGCACAAGTTCCATGCACGGCCATGGTTAATGTGAATTTGAATAAAAGCTCCTATTACCCATGTAGTTGAGTGCTCTCTGGCCTTCACTGGTTTAATGATTGCTTGGCTGGGTAGGAAAATGAGCAAGTACAAATACTTGCCTTATTCCCCAGCTCCTAAATGCTTGCTAACAAAGCTACCCAGCTGGTGGTGGCTCTGACATATACAGTGCAGGACCAGAAACATCACCACCTGGATCACCAGACACCAAACGAAAGCAATGGCTGTCTGGGGAGTGAGGCACTTAGGTAGGTATACCAACTCCTTATCCCTCCAAGGCACATGCAGGACACAGAGGACCCCCACTGCAAAGCAATATTTAAAAGAAGTCTGGAGTTATGCTTCAAAGATGAACCGAACCTAAATATAAACATGTTCTTTATTGCAGAAGGAACATCACCTGTTTCTTTTGCAAAAACAAAAAAAACTAAAATCAGATGTCCTTTTTCTATCACAAGCATCTTCTCCTAGTCCTCCTCCTGGATCATGATCTTCATCTATCTTGACTTGTCAGGTTGAGTTGCGCATGTGAAGGTCAGTCTCCATTGAAAATGAGATTGCAAACTGACAGGTAAGTTTATTTCATTGCAGAAGTGACAGCTTGCTGCTTCAGCAATTAAACTGCCGCCTTTAGGTTTAGTGCATTTAAAATTCATATCCTTGCAGTAATCATCCATCCTGTTCAACATGGCACTTTTCACAGACAGCTGGCCGCTAATAGCACACAGGTAATGTTCAGGGCAAACAGAAATGGATTTGATGAGCACTATTAGTACATGCTAGCCCTATCACTTACCCAGTAGTACTGCAGATCCTAAACAGACAAGCAGCTAGTGGTGTTGTGATTTGGATCACTAACTTACTTGGCAAATAATATGTTCAGGATGCACCATTTTCAGGAAGACACATCAGTCCTTAGCAATGGATTGGAAGGTGGCAAACACAAAGAAAGGGCTTTTACTCACTAGATGTAATGGTTTGCAAAAATGAACAAATGGTTTTTAAAAACCATGCCACTGTTTTTGAGTGGATTTATTTTCATTCTGCCTATCAATGCATGAGCAATAAATGCTACATTCTAGGCATGCCTATAGTGAGAATGACAAGTACCAATGCTTAGGTCAGTTCCCAAATGCACTTTTAGAATCTCAGATGGCTGGTGTCATCACTGGTCATTTGTGCAGCACCATGGCAGGCACATGTAAAAAATGAAAGATTATCATGCCCAGTGCCACACAGAGGAAATATTTCAAGATATTTTCAACTGCAAAACAATGGACAAAGCATTCCCATGTGTGCATTGCAGTTTAATGTAGATGAGTTTTGGGTGCCTAAACTTGGGACCTGCAATGAAAAGGACAAAGCTAGTGTACGGTGCTTTTGACAAATCAGTAGGGCTGTGGCTTTCAGCTCTTTAAGGAACCTAGCAGAAATAAGCTTGGCTTATTGTTGCACGTCAAGGTTGACAGATTTAGGTGTCCCTCATACCAGAGCTCATTACCAAGTGCAGGGCATTCTGCTGCCCTCTGCAAGCCCAGCAGGGGCAATTTAGTAGAGTGTTTCTTAAACCTAAATTGTGTTGACTTCAGCTACTCGGCCTGTACCAGAAAGAATAACAGGCTAGAACGACAACAACCGCTTTAGCCCATCTCTCTGTATGCTTTTAAAGACCTTCTCTTTTCAGTCCAGCTTTACCGAGGTATTATCACCAGTGGTCAACTCAGCCATTATTTAAAGCTAGGTGGGAAGAATTTGTAGGCGGGTAGAAGCCCCTGAATAGTGACCCATCTCTTCATTAACCACCCAAAAACAGCCAGGTGGTGGCTGAAAAATAACGAGTGGAGAGCACAGCTAAAAGGAGCTGGAGAGAACAAGGATTATCACAAAGTATGGATTTAGGGTGTGTACATAGATAGCTATGGAAGTAAAATTAGGACAGGAATGAGCCCCAAATACAGCATGGTCATATTCTATGAAAGGTTAATAAGAGTCATTCAAATATGAAGTGTGTGAACTTTGTAAATGTACATGTCCTCTGTAAAACCCAAAAGTGTTGGTCCTAAAATCTAGCTTGTCATTCACATAACAAGTCAACCATCCATTATTTCTCATAATCCTGAACCAGTGCTGATGAAACCGTCGTTTGTCACAAATAACTGCATAGGCTCGTAAACAGAAGTGGCCCATTGACAGGCAGACGTTTGGAACATATGCATTGTTTTGTTCCCCATAGAAATATAAAAGTGTGATATTGAGACAAAAGGTTCTGGATGATGCCTTGCTTCTATGTTGCTTGTGGGTCATCCATGAATTGTAGCAAACAATGACTAGTGAATACCAATCCGTTTATCTATACAAATTTATGCTGAAGCAGTAGCTGTTGCTGCTTAATTTCTTGCTATAATTTGGCATTTTGTAATAATTTCATTTTGTACAGGTACCCCCAATACCCCATTTTTGAGTGGTTACTATACACAGCTAAAAAATGTTAAAAATTAGTTGACGACATTACCCTAAGCATACATGTAAATACATAAAAGGCTCTCAGGAGCCTGGTTAGGTTTTTGTTTGATCTAACAAACCAATTGTTTGCGTAACAGTAAAAACTAACCAACCTTTACCTTTAGAGTCTTCGTACACGCTTAGGCCAGGCACTGCACCCTGTCAATTAGCACTGAAGAGGAAGGGCAAAGAAAACACTTTGGTTCTTCGGGCTGGATTGAACATGTGAATGTCATGCTTAGAACTGAATCATGAACTTTTCTCCAGGTAATAGGAAGATATAGCAGACTTTCGGAAGCCCAACACGTGCAAAAAAAAGAAATATCACTTCCCAGTACAAAAAATGGCATTTCCCATATGAAAAGGGCAGAGTAGTATTAGGGCTGAAGCCAGCTCTAACCCTTTGCAAACCCTGATCAAAAATGAACCATGCATGTAACGTACATGTACAGGGCGACTGAAGAAACGGAACATAGTACAACATCCCTCCGGCCACTAGAGGAATACAAAGAACTGGGCAATTGCCAAGATGTTCAATGATATTGTATACTGAAGCCTACCTTGTGTTATACACCCCATATTAAATTATATTCCCATAAACCTATGTATACTGCTCATACACTGACTTCTATAGCAGGGTAAATTCCTCCCACTGATGTTCAGCCGAGTGAAGTGAGGAAAATAAAAATGGGGTAAAAGCCATCAACTTTGTCAACCAAAAAATTGTATTGGTCGATTATCTGATGTCATTTTGAAGATTTTATCATATTTCCATGTGGAATGTGCAATTTACTGTCAGATCATTTACAGTACCCAGGAACTAAAAAAATTACAGAAAAAAAACACAGCCCACTATGCATGGTCAATCACACAGCACATATGAGCTGAGTTTTTGTCTGGTACTGAAAAATATAGACAAGCACTATTGCAAAACAGTGTGCATACAAATACAATTTCACATAAAAAGGTGAGATACAAATTTTCTTTAATTTTTGTGTTAAAAAAAAAATGTTTAGGTCCATTGCCACTTACCTGATAATCCATCTGCGCTGATTAGAAGGAAAAAGTCTTCTCTCAGAATAAAATTAGATGGCATGGAACATTTTAAAACATAGCAAACCAAATGACAATCTTTATACTGCTCTGCCATCTAGTGGGTTGTAACGCAAAAAACCTTGTTTCAGTAAAATGTGCATTTTGGGTTTTAGGAGGCCGACATGGACCATATCACTTTCACCAATGCTATCAAACTGTTCTACTAGTGGCCTAGAGATGCCTTCAAAGCTTTGGGAAGAACACCGAAATGTAAAAAGGTAAAGGAAAACCCTCTAAAGCAGCAACATAAACTTAATGTCAAAGTGACTTAAATGTTTATGTTGGTTGTTAGGTTAAATCACCTTTAGACCAGATGGATCAAAACCTGATCCAATTACATCCAGGAAAGCACATTGATATATTAATAGGTGAGCTTACACCCTCAGACTCCCCATATGCTGTTCAGTTATAATAAATAAAGTACTTGCTTCCTAAAACCTTGACCTCACATCCAAGAACGGCCCAAGATGCATACTTACCTCATTGTACAACCCACAGGAAATATTCAGAATGCCTATGGGAATGCTTTTTCACTTGGGCATCCACAAGGATATAGAACATTACACTAACCGTAAGTAATATGTAATGTATGGTAGCCAGCAATGGTGTGTGTGTGTGTGTGTGATTAGATGTGTGTGCACTGGGGGTAATATTCCTAAGTGATACATACATTTGTAAAACACTGAGGATGAAATGGCAGTCTTTTCTGGCTTTACAGCAATGTAATTATGGTCACTCTCCCAAGAAGGTGTACTGCTGCCATACTCCTCTGATGGCTCATCGCTGGACACTTCCGTCTCCATCTTTGGGGTTACTGTAACAGCAGGCTGGTGGCTTTCAGTCTTCTGCAGAACGGCAGGTTTAGAAGGAGCCTGTCATAAAAGAACAGAAAAGTTAAATACTTGAGAAAAGAATCAAAAAGTAATGAAGAATCTGATGGGTTGCTATGTAGTAAAGCTTTTACAGGACACTCAAGGTTGAAGTTGCTGTTTGAACATTAAAAATATACCCAACTATAACAAAGTGAATACATAAAGCTAAAAGCAAAAGAACGTCATTTTATAAACAAAGCTTCATGGCTTCAAGCTGAAGAATGTCCTTAGAAAAACATAACATTTAACTAAATATAATTTGGACCCCCTACAGCAAAACCAAAAGGCTAGGTCCCAAAGCGGCATGGGATGGATAAGAAATATTTTGCAGATAATTGTGGGGATAGGACATTGACCGTGATTTATGCTACGATTCACTGCACACATTTATGTGGAGATTTGGAAGCAAAGCAACCCAGCAGTAGATGGAAATGTCTACTATTACAGAAATAAAGAATGCTCAATATTAGAACATTTAATGTCAGGAAAGTGTCACAGTATGGCGAAGCTAATCCAGTCATCAAGTTTCTACCTCAAATCCCACAGATAAAAACAGGCTCACCTGAGTTTTGGATGGCGGGGATTTCTTCTCAGATTTTACCTTGACCTTTTCCTTGGGTTTGGCGTCTTTGCCTGCACTTAATGATTTCATTGTTTCTGCAGCATGTTTTAATATACAGTCATGGCTGCAATACACAGAATCGCGAAGGGCAATGTTTGAACAGCCTGGTCCAATGCACTTGGCAATATCTAGAGACTTAGAGACCTCTGAAGTAGAGGAAACTTGTTGAGAAATTTCAGTAGTGTCAGAGACCTCAGTGGACATCTCAGCGAGATTGGGAACCTCCACCTAAAAAAACACAGGAAAGACATGAGGCACTGAAAAAAAGAAATAACTGCGGATCCTGCCTTTTCTGTCAAATGTTTTTGTAAGAATAAAAAGGATTAAAAATTCAATCCTCACAAAACTATTCCATGTACCAACCTCTTGTTCAACAACTGAAAAGAGTTAGTGATCATTTTAAAATTAAAATAAATTGAAATAATATTCATTTTTTGATTCATTTTATTTTATCAGGTTTTGATTTTGAAACCCAAATGACAACCCCCGCCCAATTTTCAATGAGCAGTCCACCCAAACATTAGTTACAAAGTTATCAAAATGCAATGATGGTAATTGATCCAATGTAATCATAAAATCAATTGAAAATATTGAAATATGGATAGGTTTTGACTGGTATAGAAATTAGGGTTTTACCCTCAGTTAAATTTAGTTTATAACAGATCCCAGTGGCTTTAACACTTGAATGGGATCCCTCACAAGTTAATTTAGGATTTGTAACAGACAACACTTACAGGATGAAAGATCTTCAGTTTTTTCTTGCCACTGGGATTTGCAGCCTTCTCAATTCTACCCTTGATACCCTGATCTGGGGCGCCTTGATCCACAGAAGCGTTGGCACCAGAATGAGCATTAATGTTATCCGGTATAGCTGATTCTCTCTTGTTACTGCCAACGGCACCTTCTTGTCCTTGTGGGACAGTGCAGTTGGGGCAAATGTAGTCCTCTCCGTCTCTTTCTAGAAGTTGCCCACGCCTTTCAGTGATGCCGACACAATCGCCATGAAACCATTCTTCACATCTGTCACAGCAAATCATAAACCTAAAGGAGAAATGCGACAGATCATTCAGAAACAGTTACAAACTCTTTTACATCAAGTATACTCCACCAATACACATGTTTTCAGTCTTGACTTACATCACATGAACAGCCTTATTAAAGTCAAAGTCAAGTTCCCCTGTATAGAAATCTTTACCCCAACACAATGCACTTTCCTTATGGCTATACAGCTAGCATTCTGGTGCCTCAACTTTGTATTTAAATGATTTAAGTTAATCTCATACCTGTTGTTATGAGGCTGTCGACAGATACAATACAAGGTGTTCGGGTCATAGATCTCAGATTCTGGACGTCGTCTTGTGGCTACTTTTCTGACAGGTTTCTCCTCCTCTGTATTTTCGGGGCTCTCAGGTTCCTGCTTTACTGTAACAGTTTGCTGCAGAATAGCTGCACGATTGGCACTCCTGGTACGGATAGAACCCTCTGGGTGTGTTGGGGTAACAGTCTGTGCTGCAACAGGCTCAGCAACAGGATTGTCAGAGCGTCTGCTTCTCAGTCTAGTCTGGATTTCCTTAAGGGTCATACCATCGCTATCTGAGCTATCATCTTCTTCCTTCTTAACCTCAATTTTTATCTTCCCTTCGCTCTTAACATCAGTGGTGCTTTCCACGCTTCCTTCTGACGCAGTTTCAACATCTGTCACTGCCCATGACCTATCACCAGACTCATCCAGGGCATTACTCTTCCTGCCCCTGTTCCTCCTCACTGCCGTTAGGAATTCTTCCACTCTCTCTGTGCGCTTTGGCTGCCTCCCGCTGCGACGGAGCGAAGGAGTGGACTGCGCGCCCTCATCCATATCCGTGTCACCAATTAGCTCACGTTTGGCAATGGTTGTCTTACGGAAACCCCAAGTTTTCTTGAACTCCTTACTTGTTGGTTTAATATTTCTCAATATTTCATCATTAGTTTGATCTTTGTCATCCACTATAGATGCTAATATGGAAAGGAAAAATACATGAAAGCAAATGCTTAATAAATCATTAACAGAAATGGATTCATAGACAACTTCTTTAGATGATTATAGGGCTGAGATTAATGTTAAAACATGGGGCAATCTTACTTGTCCAGATAATCAAAAATACTTTTTCCATAAAAGCAGCACACATTGCCCCCTATACAGTCCAAAGGTTTTCAAGCATCAGAGATTACAGTACAATCTAGACATAACATCTCCTTAGCCAATTCTTCTATAAATAAGAAGGTTCTACTCACCAAAGAATACCTGTTCAGGGGCAGAGGAAAACTAGAATCTAATATTTAGAATACTAAAATCCAATATCTATAAGCACAAGACCACAAATACTAAAAGCACAAGGATTTTAGCAGCATGTTGATATGGAGATCAAAGTAAAAGTTTGAGAGAGGTTTCAACACTTTTCCATTATAGTTCTAACAAATCATTGCTGTAAAACCTAACAGTACCTTTAGTCTTTAAATTGCTTCATTGCTGATAACTTTCACAGTAAGAAAACTACAATAAATGTATCTGCGCCAATGCCCTGGAAATAACACTTATTTCTGTCAAACCAACCTTATTTTATAAAAGGGGAAATTATATCCAACCATATATGACACCTACGGACTGTTCCCCATTATTTATACTATCACATTTAACAGTAACTGGACCTATTGGGATCAAAGTCGATCGAACATTAAGAAACCTGCTAAAGGTCCCACTAATGAATATTGTGGATTCTGTCCTAAGAAAGTGAAAAAGTTCTACAAACTGAAAAACATAAAATTCTTTCATGGTAAGGAGGGCACACTGGAAATTAAACAATTTTAATGACATGCCAAGATACAAACAGGACAACAGAGATCTGACTCGACAAGCAACAATGACATATCACCATTTCTTGATATCACACAGAAAGCAGCATGGCCACAAGACTAAACCAAAAGGCAGCAAACTAGCTGACTATCTATGAATATTCATCTGAAGGTTAGTACACGGACTTGCATTTAAAGAAAAATGACTGTACAATCTCTGTTTATGGTGAAAATGCATGTCCTAAGCAGATTATGCTTTGATTTGTAATACAATACTAAAGCAGAAAGACCTAGATTATTATACCGTGTCAATATATCGCAGATTCTTACAGCTCCAAGTACATAGGCCCTAATTAATATACACTGTTCAGGCAGATGTGCAGAATATTAGTAAAAGGGGCAACAAAATGCACAAGCAATACCATGGAGATTAAGAGAATCATGTTATGTCTCCCTCCATCTACAAACATGTACACAACATACACTTGACACAAAAGCTAGAAAATGGGTGACAAAAAACAAAAATAAGCAGCACATTTGGGTGCAAATCAGGCTGTCAGCAAATCAATGCAACCGTGTTCTATGTGTATGTGCAACCATGCCTCCTTTTACCCAGGGTGTGTACCCAGCCCAAAACCAGATTCACAATCAAAGTAGACAAAAGCAGCTTTTCCTTTGTTTACCATAGAGTAGCTGAGCTTTAAAATGTATGAATGTCGCTGCCAAATATATATGCCAGAACCAATACAGTACATATCCTTGGCCATAGAAAAAATATTCAGGTAAAAAGTCAAAATTACAAGACTCCTTCATTCTTATATGTAAAAACCTGCACTGAAAAATGGAAAAAAACCTAAAAAACATTTGGCAAAACTTCAACTATTCTATGCAACCATCTATTCCCTAAAAAGTGTCATGCAAAAAAAAAAAAAAAAAACACACAAACTTGTTGCCCAAATTCATAGGCTGTAAACTAAGGGGGTTAAGGTCCATAATCCAAAGATTGTTTTTATGTTAGCTGAGGAGAAGCTGTAGGTGAAAGGCCACTGCTGCATTGCCACCCAACTTTTCAGAAAGCAGCCAGGTGCTGTACCTGGCTAAAAGGAGCTGGAAGAACACTACAGAAGTATTCTATTTTAGCACAATTTGTAAAGATTTTTTTTTTTTTTTTAAACAGTGCTTAACAGTCATTTTTTTAAGCTTAGTGGGAAGAAATTGTAGGTCTGCGGAAGCCCTTGTATTGGGAGCCAACTCATCATTAACCACCCAAAAACAGCCGGGTGGTAACTGAAAATTGCCGGGTGGTGCACCCAGCTAAAAGTGGCTGGGGAGAACACTGAACTAGACATTAAATTAAGCAAGATGTAGAGTTTATTATCAAGCCTTCAAAAAAAAACAAAAAAACATAAACATGTAAGCAACTTAAAAAAGACCAAAGAAAACATAAGCATTAGGGTAATGTTTACACCTTGTGCTCGTAGGTTGTCACTAGTTACACTGGAACTCTATTACTATTCAGGGCCAGGTTAAAAAAAGACTATTTCCATTTCTTTACCATGTTACCACAGTACAGCCTTGCATATTAGGACAATCACATTCCTTACAAGCATACCTAATTGCATTTGTTAGAAAACAGACATGGGTGGACAAATTCATTTACATTTCAGGAGCCAGTCTGGAATACACAAGTCTCATTTTAAGGGTTTTTCCAAAATAAATAAAAAGTTTGCCTTAGTTTTGAATCATGCCAAAAGAAAAAAAAACCCAGAAAAAAATACTGCTGTCATTGCAGCAACTGAAGTTCAATTGGAAAAATGCAATATAAGCAATTTTCAATTTCATTTTTCCGTACTTTATTATTTTGGTACCCACCCAACTACCCCTTGGTCCTGTAATTTGTCCAGCCAGGCCAAACCTAACATTATTAAACTTTAAATATTCTTAACAATCCTATAAAAATACATAAACTAGCATACCAGGAGAACTGCTCTCCAAGATTTCAAGGTTGATTTCAGTTTCAAATGCCACAGAAGACAGAGCACTTGCCACTTCTTCCATTGCAGGTGATGCTTTTGCTCGCACACTGCAATTCTGAAAATAAATATGCAGGTTTTTAGAGCAGCGATAGCCAAACCTTACAGAGCAAGCGTCAAGCCAACAGCGGCAGGAGTGCAGTGTGTGTCTGACTGTACACAAAGAATGAGAAAGACCTGTCCTCCGTACTGAATGGGTCCTCATCACCCACCTCCAGATCGATATAGCCTTACAAAAATTCTAAGCCTGCTCCCAGGAATACTGCCATCATCCACAATGCATATCCATCAATCAGTAATTATCAAGCATCTCTCCAAAACAACCTGACCTCCTGAAAGCTGTCAAAAACAAATTTAAGTTTCACACAATGGGAAATGCTTGCACAAAAGTGCGGGAATATTTAAAATTTGCCAACATAGGTGGCCGGCTTTGAATTTCTTGGAGACATACAAAAGCAGGGCTGTTCAGAATTATTAAAAATTTTTAGGAACTAGTCACAGAATATTGTGCGATGCAAAGCATGAGTTTCTTGCGTTGTGTTAAACAGAACCCACAGCCATGCATGTAAAGGGGGACAATCCGCACGTTCCTGTCCCAACACATGCAGCATGCATTACTGCGCTTTACCACATCAACATGCTATAAATGGGGTCTTAAAAGGATATAATTCTATTTACAGTGATTCAATGTGTATTCCAATTTGTGTATTTGTACTAGTGACCATTGCCACAGAAAAAGGTTCTGAGGAATTTAAACAAGGGTAAGGGCAAATCTTTCAATGGCAAGTTTTTGTGACAACAGTAAAACTTCCTGATGAGTCTTTAGGACATGAAAAAACTTTCCCCAATCATAAGGAAGCCCAATATTCAAGTAAACCTCCCAGAATGGAAAGTCATAGCAATATATGACACGAGGTCCCTGTATACAGTTTAAGAGGGAGAGAGCTAGGTTTAAAGATCTAAATGTCCTTTAAAATAAAAAAAAAACTAAGATAAATAAAAAAAAAATACATTTTCAGCATAAGATACCAACATCAGCCAAGCTTCTGTATGCCTAAAGGGCATACAATTTTGTTCTATTTTGTTGAATTTTTGTTTGTGAAATAAGATTGTGTGTAACTGGTCCTCAAAAGCAAACATCTCAGGGGAAACCAATTTTGATAAAAATAGAGAAATACAGTCAAACACAAATGCACTGCTCCTGTATAACACAATGGAAGCCAGCAATCAAAAGCACATATGATATACACAAACACAAAATGTTATTACCTGGATTATAAAATAGCTAGCCTTGATCCATCTTTGTGCTGGAATGAAAAAGAAAAGTCCAAAAAGTCTTGCAGATGTAACTCAATCCAAAACTCAGATTAGAATGGAGTATCCTGGAAAGTCATGTTATTTCGTTCAATTTGAATACTGGTAACACCCCCTGGGGGAGTGGCTCTAGAAGGGGAAACAAAAGCAAAGAAAGTATAAGGGATGTAAGGTACCAGCTACAACACCTTTACCATGATGGGCAGGTATTTGTGTAAATGTGTGAAACTTTGTATATCAATGTCTCATGATTTGAATTTCAAGGGGATGATACACCTCAGGCTATCCAGCTGGTCACAGAGTAATTGCATGAAACCCAACTCTAAAGTTTGGGGGAATTTTGAGCAGGAGGCACTTTCTTTTCATGTAAAGGGCAAACATGGCTGCTCCAACATACATAAGGAATTACAAATTTGTATTTCTTTTTGTTAAGTGGGAATTTTGACATTATAAATAGCAATGTTGTAACTATCAATATGTTTATAGATTTTCCAGTAACTCTTGTGTGCTACTTCCCCCCTCTTATCTTAGAATGTAAGTTCTTCTGGACAGGGTCTTCCTCTCCTTCTGTGTCATTGTCTGAATCTGTCATTTGCAACCCATCTGTAATGTACAGCGCAGTGTAATATGTTGGGGCTATACAAATACATTTATTATTAGTAGAGCAGGACACTGATTGCACAGAGATTTCATGACATCACGCCGGGTGTCTGCACTAATGATCTCCATAACAGAGAGGAACGAACATGAAAAACAATCCAAGCATAGAGATGTCCTGATCTGTGCTGTGGTTCTGTCCATGACCTTTGCATCAATACAGGACAAAGTAGCTCACAACAGCTGGAGGAATCACACAATGTTTTTTCTGCAGGATTGGTGCCACTGCCAGCAAGAGTGGATTTGCAGGGGACACAATGTTACAAAGTTAACTTTATTTAATTTTCTTACTTCTATGATAACCACATACAGGTTTTGTGTCATATACAACCTGTCACTGAAATCATTTCTTACAGCTCTCTTCAGTTACCACAGACGTACGACTTTATTCATGAACTGCTATACATAGTTAAGACAGTTGCTTCCAATGATTTCGTGCTCTTTTTTGGGCACCAGAAATATGAACAAGCTTAAAAAAAACTCAGTTTATTCTTACACTTCTGATATCTCTATGTGCATTATAAGGACTGGAGCTACATACAAACTTCCATGGGTTCTATTAATAAAATAGGGAACAAATCAGACATTCCCTGCTGGGAATCTTCCAGGTTAATGTGTTCCAATAGCAGGAATTGGTTTTACCCAAACAGCAATATGGTCAGGTATCAGGAAAAACTGAGTGACACTTGGCCACAGTCTAAATGTTTTGGGCATCTTTTTAAAGCTTTTATTTATTTGTATAAAACAAAACAACTATTCAACATTCCCAAAACAAATATAACTAGAGATTTGGGATTGGACTTTGTATGTCTGATTGCAAATGATAGATGTGAACCCAGGGAGACACTATTACCAAGCATGTTAAACCTCCTGTACCGGCCACAAGCAAAGCAAAGACAATAAAACTGCATGCACTGCATACTCCTCTACTTTAGGTAGTGCTGTATTTGTCCCATATGACAGTTTGGTAATATAATGTACAGGCCAAAAACATTGCATATACCATTTAATCTGATTGTCCCCTAACCACAACTTTGTAGTGCATCAGGCTGCTGAAATGGATTGTTAAGCTTTTCATCAAAAGGAATTACAAGGCCAAGCTGACTACTTCATTAACATACAATGAAATGTCCTACAAAAGACTAACTTAACCTCATTAAAAACATGGGTGGGAATGGTTTGCTAACACATTCCTTTGTTCTGCTGCTGATCAGTCCCATGGCTACATAAGGTTGAAAACTTCCTCCTTGCTCCTTAAAGACAGCGTCCTTACACGGGTTATTACTCAGCACAAAAAAAGTTCTAATGCACCTTCCTGATTTGTGGGCATTGTCGTGCAAAATACTGCAATAAAGTAGAACTAGAACTGCATTTGTTTCTGCAATAAAGATCTACCTGGACACAAGTTTTTAAAGCAGGGCAATGGGTCATGTATCACACTTATCATACATGCTTCAACAATATTCCACTGGGAAACAAGATTAGGTAAACCTTTGACAGAAAACAATTCTGTTCTTTTGGTAGAGCTGCAAGTTCCTGTGCTTCTTTATAGAACAGCAGGGGACCTGGAATCAATTAGCATTTTAGTACAATCCTACCTCTGGGACTCCAGGATCTGCTTAAGAAAAGTAAACCTGGCTTGCTGTCATCTCTACAACTTTTAGGGTATGTAAAATCAGGTAGTATGTTTATTAAATAGGGGCAGCAGGGATGCAGTGCTGGATGCTGCCCTTTGTAGGCATTCAAGTTCAGGAAACTGGTGCCAACTGCCGGGAACCACACAAACATTTGTTCCCGACACCGGTCTGAACCTCATCTTACAGCTTGATAAAACTAAAAGAGCCAAAGGTTTAGACAAGCTTTAAACTTAACTCCCAGCACAGCTGAAAAGTACCAGTGTAAGAGTAAAAAGCTCATAAAACCAGCTGCAGGCCTTGTGCAGACAATGAAAACACAGCCCTTGTTCCATGCATTTTCCAATACATGGGCTGTGTTTTCTTTTCGATAAAAAACATCCAATAGTTTGAGGTGCTGAAATTCTATTTGTCAGGATTGCTAGGACGCTGCTTGCCAATATCTATGGAATGGCTGGGCCAGTGAGGTGACACTCACACCAGTATTGATCTCGGCAGATTAATTACTTCACACTAAACATGGCTCTAGAGATGAGGTTTGTTTTATAGAGAGCAGAAAAATAAAGTATTGTTTTACCATTGTTTTCATTACCTTACAATGTGCTTTCACATTTGGGAATGTCTACTTACTGTCTGAGCTAGCTCACTATGTAAGCTTTTAAAAAATTGGCTGAGAAGCAATGTCTGAATTTAAAGTGAATGTCATATCTGGTGGATTTACATGCAGGTGCCCAGCGACAGCATTAGCTTTCAATATGGTAACAGCCACAGCCCTTACAGGCAAATAATGAAAATAAAACACAATAAGTGCAGATTTTATCGGAGGATGGTTAAAAATGATCAGTCAGTCTGAAACCGATTATGTGAATACTGTAATGGGCATTTCTATACTAGAGATAAATCACTGTAAAGGGAACTAAACCAAGCAAAATGTTTAATTTTGTTCCCAGCACAAAATCAAAATTTATATGATTTAACTTGGATTAGGAAATGTTTGTGGTAAGTGGATAATAGTAACCAGCGATATCTTACCTAATAAACCCCTTTATGGTATTATTATCCTATCATTTTAAAATGTAATCCACATAGGAGTTTCGGTAAAGTTTGCAGCCCAAGATACAACAGTAGCATTTTTATTATATTATGTCTGAACATTGTAAGAAATACTGTATTCCGTGCTTATCAGACACAATGTATATGAATTTGGTAATGTTTTTTTTGTAATGTGGGAATGGTTACAAATAAAGGATTTGTATTCATCAACTATCCCAACAAAGTGCATAAGCAGAAAAACCCTGCATTATAATGTCCACCCTCTTCATATACAAATATCATTTTTATTTGTCCACCCTCTTCATATACTGGTCCAGTCCTATGTGCAGCATTAAGGCATTAGCAGGCATTTGGTCTGACACAAGATTAAATCATCATACTGAACAGGTGGTGGTAATCTACAGGATTACATGTGGCTGGTGCAGAAAAATGGCAGCATGTGCTCTGGGCTGACAATTATTTGATGATGGTGTAGCAGTACCCTATTTAATGTACAGCGCTGCGTAATATGTTGGCGCTATATAAATCCTGTTTAATAATAATAATAGCAGTACCAGGATCTTAGTATAGAGAAATCAGAAGGTCTATTAGATCCCACAAAGAAAAGAGATGCAAAGTCCTAAAGCAGCATGTTACCTGGCCCCTGCAGGGAATATGGAGTCATAGACCAGGAGCTAAACCCTTCCAGGTTCAAAGGTGGAACTGACTGATTAGATTACACATGAAAAGGTGTGATGGACCCATTAAAGAGGACCTGTCACTGAGAGATGATGTGAGCTGTATTATAGGGAATATTATTAGTCTAATGTAGTCAGTAGATACAGTCACACACCTGAAACAACAGAACAACTAAGGACATTACAGACCAGATCAGCCTAGATCTTATAGTGATAGGTCCTCTTTAATATTGCTGCATTTTCTGCATTTTACTGCAAGGTCTACTTAAGGGTTGCAAATGATAACTTGGATCCATCAAGGTTTTCTAAATAGATAGGCAATGCCAATCAGACAGCATAGCTTTTAAAGAGTAACACTGTCCATGGGGGAACCATCCAAAATAATAAACTGCTCCAGCCCCTAACATTACAGACCTCAAAAACACCCTTTAAGTAAAACCTTTGGATAGAGTTGGTGGTAATACTTCACAATCTTGCTTGCTCCTACTATGGAGGGCTGGAACTCTAATTTGTAATATACTGATGTGTTCTTTCCCAGTACGAACATCAAGTGAAATCCCTGTAATGGAACAGTGGTTATAATCAGACAGAAAAAAAAAACTAATTCAGGTAGTGCCTGGGTTAAGGACATCCAAAATACGGACGACTCCTAGATACCAAAGGGGCTTCCCTGCTCCCTGTGTGCAGGACAGAGGCTTGGAGGGGTCGGTTTGCATGACTTGAAGAAGAAATCTTTTGCTGTTCTGCAGGCTCTTGTAACTCTTTAATGACCAAGACAAACTCTGCAGTTGTTTCTTTTTGCATATCAAAGCACAGCT
>NC_092863.1:7867990-7869441 GCF_032062135.1 Pyxicephalus adspersus | reverse complement strand
TCTGCTACCATTACATGTGGGATTGATGTCCTTGTCTGGTTTATAACGTTAGTGATATTTGTGTGTTGCATTCAGCTCTGATCAGAACAGCAGGGATTTTGTGTATGGTACCTGACAAAACGAATGCAGCCACCACACGCGAGGACGGGCGAGCTGTAGTACATCTATATCTACATGTATGCACTCAGTAATTGTACTCTGTTATCCTCCTCCAATTCAGCTAATATGATGGGGTCATATTTCTGGGAGTATTAGTCACTGGGTTCCTAATCTTTGACCTCTCACCTAGAAGTTACACAATTGTATTTGGTGGAGTGTGATGTGTGTGTTGTTTTACACATGGTGATTATCCCATAGGTCTTCCCATTTACTGACTATTGTTACAATGTATCCATGTCACTGGGAGGGAATGTAAAGCAATAGGAATGAAGGAGCACAACAGCTGAAGGTGACACAGGCCCAGCACACCACTCCTCCTTGTTACTAATAAAGTTACACAACTACAACAACTCAGCATAAACAGTACAAAGTATAGCCCCAATCTGACCCTTATTAACCCACAGTTCATAAAAGCCTCCTCTATTTGCTGGTTTTATATATTTATTGCATTTTTTTCATGTTTTATTTTTTTATAACACTGAAAAGTTAAACACTTTCTCTCCATTGTAAATAACTTATTTTAGTTTGAAATTTATTTGGGAGAAATTGACAAAGCTGCATGCCAAGAAAAGAAAATGTCAATGTTAGGGCTGGTCCTGATGTGTGTTAAGAGTCTATAAAACTCAACCACTGAATGGGAGCATTGGGAACAATGCTGTGTAAGCTTTTCACCTCATTGGAGTTCCTGGGAGATTCAACAGCGCTCCCAACTGCCCCTATTCAATGGAATGGGAGTGGTTACAACCTATTTTGTTTGTAGTGCCATTCCTAGAAAAGATATGGTGCCTGTAGACATGTGGTTGCTTTTTCTCTTCTGGTGGAAGAGTTGCACCTCCATTGCAATGTGACAGAAGACTAGATCGGTGGTGCAGACTGCTGTTCTGGAGGGCATAGCAACAGATTGTTACAGCTAATCGTGCAAAGGGACCTTAATGTGTAATAGTAACAGAGGGGTCGTAAGCTGCATTGATCAACCCCAATACCAACTGGTGCAGCTGTACCCTCTATGATGGCAGCCAAGAGTTAAAATCCCCCCACCCCTACAATGACAGCCAGGGGCTAAAATGAGCCCCCCACACAATGGCAGCCAATGGGTAAAATTGCCCCCCCCCCTTTACAAAGGCGGCAAAGGGGTAAAATGACCTCCCCCCCTACAATGGCAGCCATGGGGTAAAATGACCTCCCCCCCTACAACGGCAGCCATGGGGTAAAATGACCTCCCCCCCTACAACGGCAGCCAAGGGGGAAGATTGACGACCCACCACCTCTACAATGACAACCAAGGGGTAAAA
>NC_092863.1:7857782-7867713 GCF_032062135.1 Pyxicephalus adspersus | reverse complement strand
AAAATGACCTCCCCCCTACAATGGCAGCCATGGGGTAAAATGACCTCCCCCCTACAATGGCAGCCATGGGGTAAAATGACCTCCCCCCTACAATGACAGCCATGGGATAAAATGACCCCCCAGCCCTACAATGGCAGCCATAGGGGAAAATGCCCCCCCCCCACAATGGCAGCGAAGGAGTAAAATTGCCCCCAACCCTTCCACGTATAGGTGATCAGTGCAGGATTTTACATTCACCCTAATGCACTTATTGATCGTCAATCACCCAAGGACACATGATATTTAGCAGTTCCAATCGCTGGGGGAGGGGGCAGGTGAAGCAAAGGACCATGCTGACCATAAGGCTATAGATGCCGGCTTCCTATTCGTTTTTTGGCTTACTTGCATATATGTGGTACGTTCCATATTTACCAACATATCAGGAAATAAAATACATTGATAGCCCAAATTCACCCAGAACCAGGCGTAAGATGTCCCATGTGTATGTGAGGCCTATGTAGGGATCGAACCCCATTTCCCATGGTAACCCAGCTAGGAAACAGCTGGTCTATGGGCCTATTGGTGTTGGGGCCCCCACCCCCCCAAAAAAACAGTACAGCTGGTCAGATCCCCCCTCCTCCACACAGAGGGGTCAGATGATCCCCCAATGATTGGATGTGTATGGGGGCTATAAACATTCCACTCACCCCATAGGATCACTGAACCCCAATTCACCTAAGTGCCCTCTAATATAAGAAAGGGGACAACCATACCCCCTCCCAATAATATTATTAAAATCCTAATGGGCCCCTGTGCGCCTCTACACGGAGCCGCCACCTCTCTGCCCTCCATCATGGCGGCCTGGTGTCACACAGGACACTCGTATACAGGGCCGCCATTTCCCAGCCGCGTCTTCTGGCGTCTCTTCCGCTCACCTACACAATAAACACCGCCCGACAATCGCCCTACCGACATTCATTCCCTCTACCGCTCACCTCTCCAGCCGAACCTCTCACACGGCAAATTCCGCCATTTGCTTGGGAATGAGCTGCGGGGTTTCTACAGCTGCTCAGCACGGGCTAATGCGCGTTCACGTTCCCTCGCGCTCGGCTGGGCGGGAGTCCAGCGCGCGCATGCTCCGGATCACGTGAAGAAAGTGGGCGGCGCATGCCAGGCAAACAAAATGGCGGCCCTCATACTTTATTCAAAGGAAAAGATAGCAAATGTGTCAATAAAAGTATTATAAAGTGATATTAAAGCAAAACATAAATATATTTGTGTAACATAACCTAAAAAAACGTAAAATAAAATAAAAAAAGCCACTAAAAGCATTGCCGGGCTGTATCCAAGGAGGGCCTAAGTGCATTTCCATGCTATAACAACAACACACTTAGTCGCCCTCTTGGCACCTCTCTGAATGTTACTATGTGACCCCTATTTATTACAACTCAAGTGACAAAAACGCACTGCGGCCTTGCAAATAAGTAGGCACATGGGATGTTGCTTTTCCTACAAATAATATTTATTATATAGTATTTATATAGCGCCAACATATTACGCAGCGCTGTACAAAGTCCATAGTCATATCACTAACTGCCCCTAAAGGGGCTCACAATCTAATGTCCCTACCATAGTCATTGGTTATTACCACAGTCTAAGGTGAATTTTGGGGGGAGCCACTTAACCTAATGTGGGAGGAAACTCACCCAAACACGGGGAGAACCTGCAAACTCCATGCAGATGTCAATGTCCTTGAGTTTGTGAAGAACAATAAGCTGCACTACACTACACATATCTGGTGCTAGGCCCCATTAGGCGCGCCCCGCCATAACACGTACATTGCATCAATGTTGTCATGTCAACAAATAGAAGTGATGCCCGAGGCAATATAAACATCAAACCTATGGTGTAGGTGCAGAGCAGGCGGTGCTCCCGTTGTCATGTTATTGTCAGGGTTAGAACTGTTTTAAAACATTCAGACTGAATCCGTGTTTGATATCATGATGAGGGGGTAATAGGTTGAACAGACACAGCCAGAGCCGCCATCTTTACACACTTTGTGAATGTGATGAGAGTGGTGTGACCATATCCAATGACAAAACGCCAAGGCACCATCATGGCACCGACCGAGGCAGGAGGCGACCATCCGCTTACAGCCTGAGATACGGTGCCAGACTGCTGCAACCGGGCATTTCACAGAACCCAATGGCAGACATAGTGGATCCTGTGCAAAACTGACGGTCCCTCAGGTGGATCGGGGTCCCTTTATTATTAATAAACAGTATTTATATAGCACCAACATATTATGCAGCACTGTACATTAAATAGGGGTTGCAAATGACAGACAGATACAGACAGTGACACAGGAGGAGGAGAGGACCCTGCCCCAAAGAGCTTACAATCTAACAGGTGGGGGAAGTATACTTTGTACCTCCCTATGTCTGCCCCTGGGGTAACATTTATGTCAATAGCAGAAAAAAAAAATTAGTATTTCCCTGGGGTTCATTTCAGGGAAGGGTTAGAGTCAAATTTTTATCAGTGTATGTTAAATTCAGCGCCATACTTTTTACCAGTGACTTATCCAATATTTTAGACTTGTCCCCACAAGTACAGAAGGTTAATCTTTCAATTTGGCTTTTATAGACACCATTCTCCCTATATTTGGTGATTTCTTCTTACTTCCTATTGTGCCATTGGGAAAGGAAGTGGAAGAAAATGACTTCATGGGAACATAGACAGCAAAACATATACAAATGTGGCATGCTGGGACTTGTAGTTCTACAGAGGCAGGCGATATGTAAATATAAGTAAATATATTCATATTTTATTTGTTTTCCCTGTTTTGGGTCCCTTGTTATATCTCAGTGCTACTGATCTTTAATAAATTCCCCTGCAGGCACTTCATGTCTACATGCACTATGACAATGGAATTTCTTAGGGTTTGTTGTGAAATAGTGACAGCACCACATAATGTGTTTGAAATTTGCACTTTTAGGCTCAATTAGATGCCCATGTGACAGGGTGACAACAATCAGGAGCCAAGCACAGAGCGTTGTCACCCTATATCAGAAAGTAGGAGGTTCATCAGAGATTAAATATACAATAAAAGCCTGCATCTACTTTTATTAAACGTGTGTCACATAGTTATGGTAAATTTGATCATAACATTAAAAACTGTAACAAAACAATGCAGACAATCTGCAAAAATCCCAGCCAGCCATGCCTGAATGTAGGACCTGTACAACCCCAGCACGCGACTGCGCATGTGCGAAAGAGCTGTCCGCCCCCTGCGTTGGTCACGTGTTCGGTGACCGCGTCACGTGACCAGCGCTGGTTTCTCGGTCCGACAGTGACATCAGCGCCGGAAGTTCGGTAAGTGTTTGGGAACCGGGCCTGGGTTGTCCCGGTTTATTCATCCGTCCCGGTACAGCCGTCTTATACCGGCCGTGTTTGGAGACTAGAGAGGGGTATCGGAAAGCTTCAGCTGGTCGATATTGCTGCTACTTCCTCTTGTTTACATCCGGCCTGCTGGGCTCTGCTGGTGCTTGTGTGTCCGGCCTGACAGACCCTTCCCCCCCCCTCAGCCTGAGGGACGGCCAGCTGTGTACTGCTCAGGCCCATGTACTGTCTATGCGGTCCTGGAGGTCCTTGTACCGTGTGTATGAGTCCAGAGGCTTCTTTATTCTCCTTAGGGGCCCCACAGTTCAATGGGTTCTCTTTGTTGTGGCCCCGGAGGTCCCTGTGTATTCTGTAATGGGCTATGGTGGCCCCAGATGTCCCTGTCTACATTATATTGGTTCAAGATGTGCTACAGCACTGTATAGATGTTTAGTTATATATATATATATATATACATACACATATATACACCCAATGCCATACAGGGGTCCTAAAAGTACTTGTCTACCATCTATGGTGGCCCCAGGGGCCCCTCTGCGTCCAAGAGTTCCCCATGTATTCTATAGTGGCCCCAGAGATCCCCCACACACTGTCTATAATTGCCCAGATGTGTTTTTGTACACTACAGGTACCAGGGCAGCATCCATAGTGGCCCCAGAGGGCCCTTGGCATAAATTGTCCCAGAAATCTCTTTGTACTC
The DNA here is from genome assembly GCF_032062135.1 of Pyxicephalus adspersus. Classification (NCBI taxonomy): domain Eukaryota; kingdom Metazoa; phylum Chordata; class Amphibia; order Anura; family Pyxicephalidae; genus Pyxicephalus; species Pyxicephalus adspersus. Next base: position 7,863,635 of record NC_092863.1, on the reverse strand, counting down.
CATATAGGTCCTAGAGGCTTCACTGTCCCCAAATGTGCCTGTGCGCTGCCTATTACTGTCCCAGAGGTCTCTGTATACACTATATTGGTCCTTGAGGTACTTGTGTCAGTCTATACTGTGTGTCCAGACAAAAAATGTCTCTGTGTACTCAATATTGGTCTTATACTTATCAGGACACTGTGTGTGTGTGTGTGTGTATATGTGTATATATATATATATATTGGTCCTTGTGCACTGTCTATAGTGGCCCTGTAGGTCCCTGTGTACTGTCTGTTTCAGCCCTTGTGGGCCCTGTTGCCAGTTGTCCTAAAGATCTCTATGTACACTATATTGGACCTGGAATTATAAGAACACTGTATATATAGATTTTCTAGATTGTAAGCTCTTCTGGGCAGAGTCCGCTCCTTCTCCTGTGTCACTGTCTGTATCTGTCTGTCATTTGCAACCCCTATTTAATCTACATTTCTGCGTAATATGTTGGCACTATATAAATCCTGTTTATATTATATTAATAATAATAATCTTAGGACCTTGTGTACTGTCTATAGAGGCCCAAAGGTCCCTGCCCTGCCTATAACTGTCCCAGAGATCTCTGTGTACACTATATTGGACCTGGAAGTATCAGAACACTCTATATATAGATCATAGGATCCTTGTGTACTGTCTATACATGCCCCAAATGTCCCTTTGTTCTGTCTATAATTGTCCCAGGTCGTTATTATTAATATTATTAAACAGGATTTATATAGCACCAACATATTACGCAGCGCTGTACATTAAATAGTGCATTGGATTAGCTGGCCTAGTGGGCCCTCTGTCTTGTCTATAATGGTCCCAGAGGTCCCTGTGTGCTTTTTATAGTGACCTTAGAAGTTCCATATGAGAGGTTTCCCCTGACTTCCTGTCCCAGATAGGAAGCAAGGTGAAATCTTCCTTGACCTCAGTAAATTTATGACACTGTCCCTCGCCTTCTCTACCCATATTGAAACAAAAAGGTTGACTAGAGCTGGACCTTAATATATTGCAAGGCTCCAGAGTGACTCCTGCTTCAAAACATTTTATTGCCCCCAAAATCCAGCCCACTGGAAACTTAAATTTTGTAAATACATAAGAACACATCAAAACTTGCCTCTCAGCATCTGTCCTTCTCTTCCCAAAGTGTTCCTATTTGTGCTGGAATGGGGGTGGCATGTGATTCCCATGTCCTTTCTTCATGGCTGCCTTCTCCATGCCAGAAAAAGAGCAGAGTTTGGCCATAATAAATGGCCTTACTGCTGTGTGCAGGATCTCACCTGATGATTATCCTGGCATTATTGGTTTCCCACTGTATTGGTTTCCCCTGCATCACTACAGTGACCATGAAAGAGTCAAAACACCAAACTACACAGTGTTTTGACTCTTTCATAGTCACTGTAGTGATGCAGGGGCTGCACAAGGAAAAGCAAAGGACAATGGGGGGACACAGGACATCAACGCTTGCAACAGTGCCTTACACTGTGAGTGGGGCCATGGCACTCTGCACTCACCGTATGTCCTCAGGCTTCTGTATTGAATGACAATGGGGGGTCATTCATCCAGGAATACTGAGGACATCTAGTGGTGGAGTATAGGTAGTGACATCAGGATGAGGCGAGTATTGCTGCCAGAGCTGTATTTGTTACATCTTGTAGATGACTTCTTTAGGAAAAAAAAAAGACATCCTTAAATTGACCTCTAACCCATTGCTTTTGAAATCTCCCCCTTTTATTGTGTGCATGTTGCTCTATTAACATTTATGCTTCTTTTGCAAAAAAAATAAAAAAAAAAATAAAACCCATTGCATAGCATTTCTAAAGCAATAGCACAGCTTCATCATAAGTAATGACCTATTTTTTAACTTTTATCTCTACAGCAAGAATGAGTTATTCAGAGAAACCAGAGGAGATCACAAAGGACGAATGGATGGAGAAATTAAATAATTTGCACATCCAGAGGGCGGATATGAATCGACTCATAATGAATTACCTGGTAACAGGTCAGCTATGAAGACTGTAGTGCAGATTTGTGTATCTCTTCCTGCATACTTTGTCTATTATTAAATAAGCAATTCCTGTTTATAATTACTTAATGAAGGAATGTGGCCTACATCTCGTTTTAGTAGGGGTGGATACGTACTAATAAACCTAATAACAATAATTTCATATAAGTGTTAAAGCTGAAATCCAATCAAACGTAAAATAAGGAATATAATGCTTTGGTTGCAATATTTATCTTTAATCAGCCAGTATCATTCAACCCACTTTCCAGCACTGGCGGTCATTGAGCCACCCACAGCTTGATGAAGCAGTAATCATATCATTGTGTTTTGTAATCACATGAACTGATTGATTCTTTTTGCTGCCTCACTCCCAGTCTGATCACAGACAGTACAAGACGCTGATACCAAGTCAAAGATCAAGATCTGTCTGTGACCCTGTTGGGAAAATTTCCTTTACTGCACACCTGACAGCATTGTCCTAGTACAAAGAGTGAAGGGAAAACTTCAATAGGGACATAGCCAGTGGTAAAAATACTCCTTACATTAAGTAGGGCACCTGTCTGCTTTTTGTTTTATTATTGTCTGTGATTCCATTAGAGATTTTGATAATGGTTTTATTGTTTGCATTATGATGTAAAAAGCAATGTATTTGTATAGGTAATAGACCATCTAATTTGGTTCTTTCTTTTTCCCATACAGAAGGATTTAAAGAAGCAGCAGAGAAGTTTCGGCTGGAGTCTGGAATTGAGCCCAGTGTGGACTTAGAGAGTTTGGATGAAAGGATAAAGATTCGTGAGATGATCCTTAAAGGACAGATACAGGAAGCCATCGCACTGATAAACTCTCTGCACCCCGAGCTGCTGGACACTCACCGCTACCTCTACTTTCACCTACAGGTCAGACCCTGGACTTCATGATATGGTTTAGGTGTAAAGTAAAACTGTGAATAGACTATGGAAGTTAAAATATTCCTTCCTCTAACATAACAGGCAGTATATAAGCTTTAAAGCAAATCCTCACTGACCTCTGTGGCCACAAGCACCGTGCAATACTTCACCAAAGTTTGCAGCAAAAAAAATTAGAGTTGTTTAGGTCGTCTTTGCTCTCCACTTCCAGTAGTGACACAGCAGCACAGATTCCTCTGCCAAGTCCCAGCAGTTAGGCTACGTACACATGTCAGAGAATACTCATCTGACGTGTACAGCGGTCAGCTGATATCATTTATATCGATGAAGACAAATCTGTGAACGACCGTTGGGTAAAAAGAGTTTACAAATCAAAGGAGGAGCGCACAATGGGTGCCGCTAACTCGTTCTCCCCTTTCCTCTTTCTATAGAATGGAATAGGCGCTGTGTCAACAACACTCCTTAGTTTATCTGTCACTGTTTATTGCTGGAAATGATCATGAAAGATCATTTCCAGCTACAAAAATTGCACATGTGTACACAGCCTTATTTAGAGCCTTACTCAGCTCTTCAGCTTCTAAATTACTGATCTCCTTGATTGTAAGCTCTTTGGGGCAGGGTCCTCTCCTCCTCCTGTGTCACTGTTTGTATCTTTCTGTTATTTGCAACCTCTATTTAATGTACAGCGCTGTGTAACATGTTGGCGCTATATAACTCCTGTTTATTATTGTTATTAATAATATAAACAGTCCTCAGGTTCTTTGTTCAGGGGAGCAGAGTTACCTAGGTCACTGATGGCAGGGTGATCTTTGCAAATGAGAGCGTGACTTGGATGACTTTAGTGCTTGTGTAGGGAAATTTTAGGTTTTATTGCTTTTCAGTGCGTGCAGATACAGAGGACAATGTGTTCTTGTTTACATTTTTACAGTGATTACATTGAGAGAGCTGCTGGCCAAGCAGAGGTAAAAGAGAGTCCTTCCCCAGTTGCGCCCATGCCCCCATCACCCAAGATGCGTCCCTCTCTTTCTGCTTGTGCTTGGTCTTGCTAAGAGGGGTTTGTTACCATAAAATTTCAGTTTGATGATGTTTTCATGACTGATAACTCATTTCAGAAGATGTCACAAAACTGCATAAAGGGATGTGTATTCAGACATATACTCTGTGCAGAGTATTCTGGGCAAAGGGTAAGAATGTCATCAGAGGTCATTTGCCTTTCTTCTTGTTTGTTCAGCAACAACATCTCATTGAGCTGATCAGGCAGCGGGAGACAGAAGCAGCCTTGGAGTTTGCCCAGACTCAGTTAGCCGAGCAGGGGGAGGAGAGTCGGGAATGTCTGACAGAGATGGAGAGGACGCTGGCACTGCTGGCATTTGATAACCCAGAAGACTCTCCGTTTGGTGACCTACTTAATATGATGCAACGACAGAAGGTAAGCTCTGCCATGAATGTTCAGTACACATTACATACAAGAGTTCATATGATTCACTTTTCCAGAAATATTGGTTCAGGAAACAAAATGGGGACCACGATAGTTATACTTAGCACGGGGTCATTTCATGTCTGTAGAACCATGTGACCATGCAGAATTTTTATATACAAAATCTACGTAAACCTGTGCTGGACAACTTAGCGGCTTGAAAAATTTGGTCAAACTGCATTTTTTACAACACACATTAAGGAAAATGTAAGAGTAATATAAACCTTGACATTGGTCTCATTGGCAGAAATAATAACAAGAACAATGGTGCCTGGGATTAGCACAATGAATAAATAATATTGTGGTTTACAATAACAATTTATTTTCACAGAGCATTGTCTGCTTCATCAGACCAAAGAACCGTAAACTTTGTAGTCAAAAGATTACATTCAGATGAAATGAACCATTTGAAATTACCTTGATTATAAATCATATTTTGTACTTCCCTTAGATGAAAAGCATTACTATCACTGCTGCCTGTCTGCTTGCCTTTATGGTGGATAAATCAGGAGATTAAAAACTCCCAAATAGCGAGGAAGTGGTAATAAAACTCAGGCCGGAATACATTGTGTGTTTTAGGGACTGACACTCCACTTCTGCATATCCAACCTTTGACATGGTCAGCCACATACAGAGCGTGAGTAAGAAGCATTAAGGGCACCAAATAACGTATACCCTGCTCTTCAGCCATCAGGGGGCAGTGCAAGATAAATGATAGATTGCTACTGTCAGATATATTATGCATAATATATCTGACCGTAGCAATAAAGACGTAGATAAAACTGTTCAATTAAGAAAATGTACCAGCAGCTATTTAAAGTAAATTCCTTATCAAGATTCACTAAACTCTTGTTTTAGAAAACACACCCAATTTGTAGCTTCTTTTGCTGTACAAGCTTTTAGAGGTGTTTTTTCTTTTGCAAATATTTTTTTGTTGCCCAACAAACTTCTGATGGGACAGATTCTGTACTTTCAGTCCTAGGGTTGAGCAGGGCACATATCATCATCATTGTCTTGTGTACTGCCAGCCCCAGACCATATCTACCAGCCAGCCCTGCACCAGCATTCTGTAATCGGTGTTCTCCCCAGAAATTTTTTTCAGCTGGTTGGTCAAAAAGGGTGTGTGTCAAAACATGGCAAATTTAGTGCTCCAAGTTGTTAATGCCATGGGTATCCAGTAACCTCTTATTATTTTAGTGTTCTACCTTCTCCCAATGATTTGTTCCAACTTTGTAATGCCTTGCCCCATTAGTATATTCAATTTTTCTATTCTATGTATTTTGCCACAACTGTCCTATGCCATGTATTGTGGCCCAACTTACTAGTGTTCTAAGTTTTAAGAGTGTATTCCTTTGTAGTAGTGTAATAGTATAATGAATGTGGTGTACCAAGTTAGGCTTAGCTCATATTAGCAGCAAAAAACATTTACCCCTTCTGAGTGACTTCTGACAACT
>NC_092863.1:7844707-7857346 GCF_032062135.1 Pyxicephalus adspersus | reverse complement strand
ATGCTCACTTGTACGTCCAGGGCTGCCTTGCACTGCGCATGCATGGGATTGAACACTTTTTTTTTTACATTATAAGAAAGCCTCTGAAGATGCATGCACACGAGGAGCAGTGCAGAGCCTCTTTGGGATATGTGACACAAATATCCCAGGAGGCTGTGGGTTTCCCCTTTGGTTCTTACCTAAATGGAAGAAAAGACCTAAATAGAATAAAATACATTTTATAGCAGAGAAAGTCACTCTTTATTATAATATTAAAAATGTGGCGATGCTTTAATAGCATCATGCATGTGATATCAGATGGGGACAAGACAGACAGTGATTCCCCTCTCATCACTGTCCATATTCTATATAAAAACACTGTCTGTGAAGTTTATCCACGGTTTGTAATGATTCATCGGCAGCGCAGTGTGATCGCTATGTGTAAAAGCTGCTTGTCCTATTCTGCAGCCTAACAACTCACTATGTTCAAACCTTCATATCTCCTAAACCGTTGGTTGTATTGACTTGAAATTATTAAGGTACACGTGGAGGCATAAGAAACTGAAACTGTAGGTGCAAGTGGGGGACACTTGTGGCTAAACCTTTTTCAAATGTAATTGCTATGGCATTATGAGAACATAAATCTCTACCTAGCAAAATTTGCTCCCTTTTCTGTTACACATATCTGTCTGCATCTCTACCTTAAACCCCAATTTAGAGGGGCAGGGAAGCAAAAATATAGGTGGAAGTGGGAGACAGGTGTGGCGATCACCTTTCATCAGCATGGCATCATTACAACATTAAAAAAAAAAAACTGCCCATCAAAATGCACTTCCTTGTTACACATGACTGTAACCTTCCAGTACCTCAACCTCAATAAAATATAGTGGGCAGAGTTTATGTACTAATGATACTATAGTATATACTATAATGAACTTCAAACTTCCAATTGAAGTTCAGAATGTTAGTTAAATGAAGAGGAATGTGTAACAGGGCAGGGAAGCCCAATTTGATGGGCAGAGTGTTTTATGTTCTAATGATGCTGTAGTATTGAAATTGTAAGGGGAGAATGTGCCTGACACTTGCACCTATATTTTAGGTTTTGTACCCCCACCCTCAGAGAAATTGGGGTTCAAAGAAGAGAAACAGACCGTAGTTTCATAGGTATAGTTTTGTGACAGGTAGGTATATATTTAGGGGCCCACCCCAATGCTTGCTATGTTAGTGGCCCGGGGTCCCCAATTTGCATTTTCAATTTAGGACTCCTAGTTGCACTTTCCTCTGAAACCGCAACCCCAAAGATCAATTTTCATAACTTTTTACATTTGTGACCCCAAATCTTGAAATTATTTAAAGCTGGGGGGCTGACTTTGTAGTAACTAGTTTCTATGAGGGTCCCCTGTACACCCTGAAAATTACAGGTCATTGTGACATACAGTTTAGGAGGTTTGTACACAGAGAGCTGTGAGGATGCAGATTGACATGCAGACTTCACACACAGCTCTAGCAGTGAATACATTTCACCGGCAGATTTTTTCTTTTTTTTTTTTTTAAATAGAAATTCCAGCTCGTGCTATGAGATGGGGGTGGGGCTGCCTGTGTCTCATTCACATGAATGCTGAACTGTGTGTGCTCACCTCTCATCGCAGCAGCAATCCTCTGAACGGATGACAGCTGAGCACAGAGCAGCCTCACTGAGATCCGTGCAGAGGATGAGAGCTGCCGAGGAGAGCTGGGTAGGGTAGGTACAGCAGCCGGGTGGAGCAACCGGCTAAAACCCTCTGGGGAGAACTATGTGTAATGCACATTTCATCCCTCTCCATCCAATCAAGCTTAGTGATAAAAATTGGGGTAGGTGTTACGTAAATTGCCTAGCTTCATCTCTAATGTAATCCAGTAAATGAATGGAGCATGGTAATGCAGCCACCCATTAAAATAGCATCTGTTTATGGCCTATATGTATTTTTAGGGCAGTGTTTCTCAGCCTTTTAACATGAAGGAACCTTTGGAATAACATCAGGAAATCCCTGGTAATAACTATACCCACAGTTCACAGTACATTATTGTGGAGGTGAAAGGAGAGAGAAAAGATGAGAAGAAAAATGGAGGAGGAGGAGAAAAATGTCTCTCGTTACTTACCAGTGGGAAAAATGTCACCCTCACAGATAGCCAAAAAGATCATTAGTGTCAGTTAATCCAACTTGAGAGTCACAAATTGGCTCAAGGAACCTGGTTGAGAAACACTTGTGCAGGGTATACACAAACGTCCCCCTATCCCCATATCATGTTCCAGCATTCATTTTTTTTTTCTTTTATCTTGTTTCTGCAGCAAGAAAGAACTTATTTTATGTCCATCTCCCATATCTCCAGGCTTGTAAAATATTTGCAGTGGCAGCTGCTGGAAGCTCAGCTTGTGTCTACTTGAGACTACATCTTCTCTGCTCCTGGGAGTCAAGGCAAAAGTATTTTTTGCTTGGGAAAATGTATACACTTGAAGTAGGACAGAGAGGAGCAGCTAAGCCAGAGATCTATAGAGTTAGACAGGGATGACAACAATATCAGTACATTAATGGTAGCATTGTCAGCTCATATAGAAAGTTAGAAGCACATTACCATTGTAAAATACCTTAAAACCTTGAAAAATGAAAAATAAAACACACAGGTACTTCTTACGTTATACAGAGTTCCAGGTACAGCTTACATTCTACAGGTACTGCGTATGTTCCACAGAATTCTAGGTACTGCGTACATTCCACAGAATTACAGGTACTCCTTATACTTTATTGTAAAAGATTAACAGTCACCTGTTACCTGATACACTTCTGGAAACAATGCATACCTCTCTGTGACACTCCAGGCAGTTATTGTCATAGAAATGTCATTGTGTGCTGACCACAAAGCTTGGAGTTTAATTAAATTCTTTGTGTGCTCACGTCACTGCAAATGACACTCACCATTATTATACTTTTACCTCTGTATACTTTTCATTACTCTTTACGTCTTAATTTTGATTTTAGAATCAAATAGCAAATATCTTGCAGACTATACCCACAATTACTCACTTGTTCCATCATAGGGTGCTGCTATTTTCCTTCTTTTTGAAGACAATGAAGACAATCCTGAGCAATCTTGATTGGCTGTGCTGGAAAGTAACCCCCGTGTAGGTGTACAGGGATTTCCGTAATTCCTGGCATGCGCAAGGGAAACGGGCAATGCTGAGCTGTACATGCCGTCATTTTGTGCGATAACCCCCTGCCTGAATCCTCTTAATTACTACCTGTGCACAAATTTTACCACTTGAGTTGTGAATAGAAGGAGTAAGTCTGCTTAGAGTTAAACTTGCCAGCAACCTTTTCAAACTTGTCAGTATTGTATGGGGTTGGCATTTTAATATATAACAAAAAATTTAATTAGGTCTCTGATATACAGTAAAAAAAAAGAATAGATTTTGGGGAAAAAAAACAAAATTTGTTTTTGACAAAGTTTATCTTTATAACGGGATGTGTAAACCCTAAATTAATTACATTTATTTGAATAAATAAATGTCTTTAGAGAGTGTTGTCATACTAGAACAGGAAGTGACTGAACAAGGATGAGAGGAATGCCATTGATGTGCATTAGATTTGACTGACTGGTTTTACATCTACTTTTATTTATGGTTTATGTATTGCACAGTAGGAGATTAAAGCTGAAAATCTGTATTTTACTGGTTGCTATGAGCAAAACATGGCTAGTTTGTATGTAGACCAATCTTCCTCCATAGGAAGGTGAAACAAAGGATTGTCTGTATGTTAATTGTCTGTAAATTCCACATACATCTGTCATATTTTACTGATTGTATCCTTTCAGGTTTGGAGCGAAGTAAACCAGGCAGTGTTTGACTATGAGAACCGCGAATCAACACCCAAGTTGGCCAAACTGCTCAAACTCCTGCTGTGGGCTCAAAATGAGCTAGATCAAAAGAAAGTCAAATACCCCAAGATGGCTGACCTCAGCAAAGGAACAGTAGAAGATCCCAAGTAAGAGACAGAGGACCCACATCCCTTGCAAGCCTCCTGCATCATCAGTCTGTGACTGCAACGTTTTCTATCAGTATGCCAACTGGACATTTCCTGTTTTTGGTCTCTGATGTCACTTCCTGTTTACAGGAACGGGGGTCCAATGAAGATTTAGGGTAAAAAAAGGGTCAAACATCCCTTTCTCCTGGTGTTTTATCTGCTGAATATCCTAGTATTAGGGTGACTTCAGACGCCTCCAACAAGGGGAGACCCAACAAAATCAGTCTATGCCATAAAGCAGAGATGTGTAACAGGAATCTGTCTTCATTACAGAGAATATTAAACCCACAGATTGGATAGTGTGATGATCTACTAAACATATATTTATTTATCCCTTTTTTACCACGGAGAGATGTACTGTATATATAGAGTGTGGCTTCCATTTTCAAGCCGTGCCCATCTTTGTTATTAATAGTCATTATTATAATAGACACAATGATTGACCTTTCTCTGTACTCGTTTCATTGACCGCAGTGCATGCCCAGAATAGTTAAGAGATCAGTCTACCCGGAAGTGTTATTTTTAGGTATAGGTGGGGCACGATGGGCTGAATCAGCTTTTTGTGTGCTTGTTGGATGCACCAACATTGTGACCTACCTACTCTAATTTCCAAATTCAGCCTCAGTGACTGGCTGGTTTTGGGTGTCCGCATGCACCTTTGTGTGTCCCGGGCCCCAGCTGTTACTACGGGAGGATGTGAGTGGTATCTTTTTACCATAGCTGGGTGAACCTGACAGGTTCTAAGCCTTCCCAGTGCACATAACATAACAGTCCACTTGTTCAGCACCCCTTTAATAAAAAAAAAAACACTAACTGAAGCAGTACAACTAATCAATGCTTTAGAAAATTATAAAAAAGGATGCTTGCCTTATCCCACCCCTACCTGGTGCTTTTCATATTGTTGGCCTAAGGTGAAGGTGATGTCACTGGGTCGTCTATATGGAATCTGTGGAAAGCTGTGGATCTCAAATCTCACAAACATGCGCTCCTGATTGATGCTGGAACGCTTTTCACATAAGATCCAGGATCCAAAGATCCCCAGTGCCATTACTGGCCTGTAACAAAGCAAAAAAACGTTTTGCTTTTACTTGCTGTTTTTTTTTTTTTTTTTTCAGGGGTTGCAAATTAAGAAAACTGCTTGTGTTAGATAGTGTTATGCACACTTAGCAATCGTGAGTGCATGTGTTACCAGTGGAAAGTCAGCCATTTCAGGAGGAGCCCTCTGAGATTTGACTTAAGGTTGATATTCTTGCAAAAGCCCAACAGTGATCGGTTCTCTATAACCTAGGTTCTTTCTTAGTTCTCAGACAGTTCACCTTGTCACAGATTAAATATTGTAACAAACGTGGTGCACCCTGGGAAGCTATTGTCGTATTGTATAGAGCTCAGATGCGCTCCCAACATGGGGGGCATTGTGTTGTCAAGAATTCTTTTCCCACAGTTTGATAAATGAGACACAAACTTTTATTATATATCATAGTAAGTATGAGGTCACAGAACCCTCTGGTGTTTGTTTTTTATCACTGATGCAGAAAGAAGGGAACACCTTTCTTATGTAGTTTTCTTTTTGTTTCTTATATTTTTTTTCTTCTGTACTTGTTTCTCTATCCAGCTTCTTTTCCGTTTCTCAAGTTCCCTGCATGTCGGTGGGTTTGAAATGCATCTGATGTGAAAATACTTTGTTTTGGAAAAAGAAAACCCCCTGCCATGTTTTTATTTGTGTCACTTCTTGGGAATTTCCCCTTTCTCTTTGTCCTGCTGCCTCTTTGACTAGGACAGAAGACATTAACAAAATGAAAACACAATAGGAGCTGAGAGGAAATCTCCAATAGAAACAATTGTTTGGTTGCCAACTGTCTAAGGTATATGCCTCACTTTGTAGAAAGGCCTAATCCTTGTGTCTTCTGGACATGACCAGAACAAATTTCCTGTACCATGGGACACAACGAGGCTGAAAGAAACGTGACAGGCCTATTGCCGTTCCCAGTTGTATCCAATACTGTAAAATGTTTTGTCTTTATAAATAATTTAGTAGCCTGAAAATATCCTATGTTTGGCAGTTATGAGGCTGCAGATAAACTTAACAAATGGGCACCCAGTGTTATTCCCAGGAGCCCAGTGCAAGGAAGCTGTAGGAGGGTAATGGCCCCTATATTGTCACCCAACTTTTCAGTAACCACCCAAACACAGTTGGATGGGGCACCTAGCTAAAAGGGTCCGGGGAGAACACTGGGCATCTGGTGAATAAAAACATCAATTATGAGATTTGTTGACTCAAAAAAAAATAAATTAACCCAAGAAGAAAAGTTTACAGGCAACATGTATACCCCCCAACACTGCTCCAGTGAAACAAATCTCCTCCTGCAGTTTGTGAAGTAACTGACATTTGTAGACACGGCAATCTCCTGTATCCTCTCTTCTATACTCATTGGTTCCTTTTCCCTACCTTCTCTTTACTAAGTACTTTTACAAAGTATTGGTGCATATCTGCCTTTTATCTAATGAATAACGAGATGGCATCCTTGTCCAGCCACAGCCCCCTTAGAACTAGGGAATGATCTGCTTATCTACTGTGGAATCTGCCCTGGTTCCTCTGTACCACCATTCACTCCAGGATGGATTATGAGCATACTATTCAGTCTGTTTACCACAATGAGGGTGATGAAATTCCATAGTAAATAAGACCGTCCCTGCATGCTGGTAAAAAAAAGAATTAATAAAATTCTCCTATGGGAGAGAAAGTTAGCTGAGTGTCAAAAAAAATACCCCTAAACAACACTACTTTATGTCAGATTTTTATATTTGCAAAGTATGATCTAGTTTATATCCCTAGAAATAGGACTTAGAGACACAACATGTAGCATCTGTCAATATTTAAAGGTTTGTTTATAGGATTTGGGTTATATATGTTTATATATAATATAGATCCACGTTGGAGTGAAGGCACGTGCGTCCCACGTCAACACTTTACCATGCAAGTTATAGTTTTCAAAAATTGTTCCCTACACCGGTAGGTCAAGAAATCTCCTCCCAATGCCTTTCTTTTGGTACAGACCAGCCCGTGGCTGGTATCACACTACCATATGAGGTGTCTTGCATAGACTTGTGGGTGTTTTGCAGGGTACGTACTACCCCCTCGTGGCATGTGTTCATTACATTGTATATATCAGAATGCCTTTGTACATAATTTTACATTCTTGCAGGTTGTTTTTTTTTTTTGGACTGATTGACGTGTGTGTTGTGTACAAGATGTGCATTATCGCTGGGAGGGGTTAGTCAAATGTTTTGCAATTAAAATTTCTAAAGATGTCAAACCAGAGCTGGTTGTGTTGCATTCTTCATTCTCATGTATCAGTATTTTATGTAGGCTGATTTCCAGCAGCTTCTCTTAGCCACTTTCTATGTATCTGCTTCTGCATTGGCTATACATCACTTGTCTGAACCACTTTCTTTATTGGAAGAATAATGGACTATACCTGTAATAGGCTCCATCATGGGAATATGTGACTGGGTAACAATACAGGAACAAGAAAAGGAGTAAATTCCTGAGGGCTTTCATGGCCAAAATATTTTGTGCATTGTGCAGAAACATCTTTCCTTGGATCCCCAGTCATGGGCAGCTCATTGCCTACCAAAGAAATGAATAACTCCTATTAAACATCGGCAAACATTCTGTGTATGTACAGAAAAATTTTAAAGCAGATCTCCAGCTTTTTCATTCCTGTGGGTAATGGGTATAATTTCTGACAATGTTTAACTGCTGCCTGTGCCTTCATATTCTTCTATACAGACCTCACAGGACAAGAAAGTGAGGGAAAGTTTTTGCAGTAGGATCACAGACAGTATTACAAACATGTAAAGAGAAACTTATTCTATATTCAACCTTGATATCCTTCCAGTTCTTGGAATAAAAATTGGAAGAAAGTTTACCATTTTTTGTATTTGCTGCATTAACACTGTAATGTATTAACAAAAAATGGGAATATAAAAAAGAAGATGAATAGAAGCACAATCACTAGAACATGTTCATTCTGGAAGAGTAAAATGCCAAACATTTCCATTACTTTGAGCCAAACTCCGAATGTTGCTTTTCCAGCAAATGTAATACTGGATGTTCCTCTTCAATCAGTTTGTAGCCTGGATGTTACTCCTTGGTTAGGTTTTGCTTCATCAGCTTGGCTTGTATTGCATATGGACTGCTTTTTAGATTACATACTGAACCAAGGGCCTCCTATATGAGTGTATGGAAATCCTTTCTGTTATAAATTAGATCATTGTTTCTCAACCAGGGTTCCTCCGAAGGTTTCTAGAGGCTCCTTGAGCAATCAGCAATTTGCACCTCTCAGGTCGGTTTAAGTGACTTCAATGATCTTTTTGGTTAAGAGTGACATTCTTCCTAATGGCCAGCAATGTAAGAGGAATTCTTCCCACTGACCACCACACCGATGTACTGTGCATTGTGTATATAGTAAGTATAGAAGGGGTTCCCTGAAGATGCAAAAGTTTTTTCAAGGGTTTACTCATTGTAAAAAGGCCAAGAAAGACTGGTTTAGAATAATGTTTTCGTGAGATATAACTTTCTTATCTGGCCTATTCTATCAAATGATGCTTTAATCAAAACCTTCCTGCTTTAAAGTGGAAAAAAATGCTCCTCTCTTTGGATGCCCTGTACATTGGTGCAGAAAGAGCAAATCATTGATCAAATGGCTGCAATACTGGTTTGCTATGGAAGATCACATTTGGTAGGCAAATTCTTCTGTCTGGGTAAAGGCAAAGGTCCATTGTAAAGAGGAAACTTTAAACATGTCCTCTTTTCTGTATTCCAAGCTAACAAATGACATAATTGTAGGATTTTCCCCTTATTTCTGAGAATCTGATTTGTAACTTCAGAGGGATACAAAAAGTGTAACTGATTTGTTTTGTCTACTGATGATTTTTTTCAACCAGTGCTAACAGGACACAAAAAATGGGGGGGACTGTATGGGTCTGTACTGAAAACCTTATAAATGTTTAAAAAGGTATGTATATATAAAACCTTATAAACTCCTCCCCAATAAATCTAAAACTCAAAAAATGGCATACAAAAGAGCTACAAAGGTAATATTCATCCCATAGCTGTTTTGTGAGGCTTTATTTACCAAGGCGTCTATATCATTAAGACTTCTTAAACAAATATATGAACAGCAGGAATTGGAGGTGATAATCTACTGAGTCAATAAGCAATGTTTGCATTGGGAACTGAAAACAAACAGTTCAACCAGATTAAGTGTTTTTTAGTTATCATTTTGTATTTTTAACATGACATTATTGGTGCAGGTTAAAAAAAAAATCCAAGGGAATCTTTTTTTTATTTTTTTTAGCAACATGTAAAGTTTAAGTATGTAAATAATTGCTGCAGGGGATATAAATCCATTTTGTGTGCAGCAAATGACTGCAAACTTAAATATTATTTTATTGTAGAGGTGCTGTATCGCATTGGGCCTGATTTATTAAAGCTCTCCAAGGCTGGAGAGGATAGATTTTCATCAGTGAAGCTGGGTAATCCAGCAAAACTGGAATGGATTTCCTAAAAGTCAATAGCTATTTGTCAGCAAATGTTTTCAATCCTGGCCCAGATCCATTCCAGTTTTGCTGGATCACCCAGCTTCACTGATGAAAGAGTATTCTCTCCAGCCTTGAAGAACTTTATTAAATCAGGGTCCTAGTAGATTGTAAGCTCTTCGGGGCAGGGTCCTCTCCTCCTGTATCACTCTGTATTAGTCTGTCATTTGCAACCCCTATTTAATGTACAGCGCTGCCTAATATGTTGGTGCTATATAAATCCTGTTTAATAATAATATTAATAATAATAATAATAATAATAAATAGTGTGTTCAGAGAGCGATAGGAGGGACCTAGCAGGCTAAACCACTAAAGGCTGCCTTGGGGTTGAATTCAAGACTGACCACCCTATGTAAGGAGAGAGCACAATGATTGATCTTTATTACAAAGTCATAGCCTCAGACTGGATTAATGCACAGATATGAAAGAAATAACCAAATTAGACCAGAGATTTATTAAGTATTTGCTTTCCCATAGTTCATCTTCAATGTAAATGATTCAACTAGCATGTTTTTTTTTCTTTTCAGGTCAGATTCACAAAATAGAAATGAAAGGATGATGGTGACTGTAAACCTTGAAAAACAAATGAGCAGGAACAGGGCCAGGCCAAGAGGTAGGAGGACACATTGGGTGTAAAAAGGGTCAGGCCAGCTCATAAAATGGGGTGTCTTTGGCTTTTTTGGGTTGTTAAAGGGTCTTGCTCTGACATTAAGCAACAGCATTGTGTATCCTAGCCAAATCTGCTAGACTACAGAACACCTTCCTCTTCTTCTCCATAATAAGAAGCCAGAACTCACACTGAGCCAACAACACTGCATGAGATTTCAGTTTGTCAGCTCACTACAACATTTTAGGGGATTACTGCAAGGTCAAAAGTTCCTTTAAGACACCAACCAAATGTGCACGTACTGTAGTTACAGATGTACTGAATGTTTTTATATACATATTCCAATCAGCACCCACAAAATTGGTCTGAATGCACTTTTATAGGCACACTGCAGGCTTCACTGTCACACTTCTGTCATTTCAGATGAATAAAAATCAAAATGGTATATTGTAAAGGATACATCGTAGCAAATGTCAAACACTGCAAAAATAAGTATTTCCTTACAATACAACAGCACCTAAAGGGAAGATTCAGACCTGCTTCAGGACTGAACAATCCCACATGGCTCCTGGAAGCTGTCACCTTGCCAGCTGCTCAGTCACTCGCACCTTAGCATCTGCAAATATGAACAGTATTATATGAACTGCAAATATGAACAGTATTAGTACCACTCAATTCCACCCCCATTCTTTCTTTATGGAGCTCCTGTCAGGGACAAGCTAGATGTAGCATTACCCGAGAAACAGCGGCTCCCAGGCATGAGAAAGAGGTAAACTAACTCACTGCCAGTGTGATCATCGCCAAACTGTGCTGACAATATTATAGAACTGACAATTCTCATTGGTCACTTGTGCATTAACTAACATGTAAGGGAACCAAGCTGGCCGCACGTTACAGTCAGATTGTACAATTTTTATTGTTTCTCTGGGTTTACCAGCAGCAGTAGGTAGGCTCAATGTCAAACAATTTCAAAAGTTTTTCCATCTGTGGCCAGCTTTAAACAGAAAACTGAAGATATGTGTCAATATGTCATCAATTTTATATAAATCTTATTGATAGTTTAAACAATGTGGGTTCATCTAACAGGGACTTCTGTGGAGAACAAAACCAAATTTAGATTCAAATTGGAAATGGATAGTTTGTGGGTAACCAGAGGGGAAGTTGTAAAATAAACAGGAATTGAAGAGATCATAAAGGGAGAATTTGTAGAAAAAAAAAAACTGAGTTAGGGTGCAAACGGGGGACAGTTCTGGAGAAAAGAGAGTCTAGTTTGGAACCAAAAAATGGGGGACGGCTGTGCAGGAAAGATGGATAGAGGAATAGTCTAACACAGCGGACGCCAACCTTTTGGACCTCACAGACCACTAAATTCATAATTTTAGATCCCGCTGATCATTAATAAAAAAAAAAAAAAAAAACTAATCCCTCCCACTATGCCTGGGGTGTTCAAGGAAACTCTCAAAGTTGCAGCACCAGTCAAGCTGCAGGAGTTGGTGGATTGGGGGTTTTAGGAGAAGATGCTTCTCTGGGCTAGTGTGGAGTAAACACCCCCTTGTCCTTCTGGATGGCCACCAAAGGGGGCAAAATTGGCTACAGGAGTGAAGTGGATTTACTGTTAGAAGATGAGTTGCTGCAAACCCCTGCAAGAAGCCACCAGCATGGAGATCGAGTCAAGAAGCCCAGTGGGGACCAACTATGGTCAGAGTAAGTGGATACCTTGTATCTGATGCAAGCTTTATAGTACAGTTCATAGGATTGCTGTGGAACTACAAGTACTAAAATGCTTTTTAGGATGTACATGGTATGTATTGCTGAGGTGGATCTACAGAGCGCTTTTGATGTCCAGGAACTTGTAGTGCTAGGTGGAACTACAGGAACGACAAGTATTTCAAGCTGGGCTGGTCCTGTATTACTGAGGCGGCACTACAAGACCCATACAGCTCTTATGGTCAGCTTGGGCTTCTAACTCTAGCCAGAACTAGATGTTCTTTGTGTTCCTTTGGATGTCCTGGGGCTTGTAGTGCTTGGTGGAACTACAGGACCAAGCAAGCCTTTAAAGTTGTGCAAGTTCTGTATTGCTGAGGTGGCACTACAAGACCCACAAAGCTCTCATGATGAGCTGGAACTCCAGGAAGAACTACATGACCATATGTTCCTCAGGGTGTTCCAGGGCTTATGAAGTTAAGTGGTACTACAAGTCCAATGGTGCTTTTACAGAGTGGGCTGAGACCTGTGGCAGAACTACAATTCCCAGCACAAAACAGCATAAAAATCCACAAACATCGGTTTAACATATACTACCTGCTAGGATATGCAGTTCCATTGTAAATGACTAAAACTGAGTATTTATCCCTGGCACTTATAGGTTCAGTCTGAAAGCAAGATTTGTCTTTA
>NC_092863.1:7840628-7844028 GCF_032062135.1 Pyxicephalus adspersus | reverse complement strand
CTAAGTATAAATAAAGGGTATGTGGACTGTAACATAAAAGGCAAATCTTTTGGTCAATATTGTCCAAACCTAAACTTGATGAGGTAGAGTTTATTGGACAATCATGATCTTTCATGCCCTTATCATTCCCATGATACACCTCCAATGTCCTGCCCTTCTCTTCCTTTTCCCATCTACTTCAATGTTACCCTTCCCTGCTTCTACATCCTACCGGTCCCCTATCCCCCCTCCTCTCAGTCCCCTCTTCTCTCTTCTTCTATGCTACCCTTCTTTGCTCCTCTGTCTTACCAGTCCCCTCTTCTATTTCCATCTTCCATGTTACCTTTCTCTGCTCCTCTGTTCTACCAGTCCCCTTTTCTTCTTCATCTATCTTCCATGTTACCCTTCTCTGTTCCTCTGTCCTACTAGTCCCCTCTTCTTTATTACATCTTCCATGTTACCCTTCTTTGCTCCTCTGTCTTACCAGTCCCCTCTTCTATTTCCATCTTCCATGTTACCCTTCTCTGTTCCTCTGTCCTACCAGTCCCCTACAAAATTGTTGAGTTGGTGGCCATTAGAGAAAAGCTTTCATACATTGATTGTCATTGGAGAAGAGCCCATCCGATTGGTAATAAGTGGAAGAAAAGTCCCATTACAATGGTGATCAATGAGAAAAATGCACCGTACATTGCTTTTTGGTGGTAAAAATACCCCTTTCATTGGTGATAATTGAAAAGAATGCCCCTTACATTGATGGTTAGTGAAATGATTGGTGGGAAGGATACCTCTGTCAGTGGTGGTTGGTAAGAAGACTATCACCTATATTGGTAGTTGGTGGGTAAAAAATACTCTTTACATTAGTAGACAATGGGAAGAATGCCCCTATGTTGGTAGTCATTGGGAAGAATGCTCTTTTTTTTTTTAAACAGTAGGAAGACTGACATCCTGGCAGAAAAACAAAATATCAGAGCAAATATAAATAAAAACAGTACTTCTTCAAAATACATACATATGAGTTTTAATACATACATACATACATATTGTTTTAATGACCTTGCAAATATAGAAAAATACCTTTTGATCTGCCCAAAAGCATTTTATCAGTTATAACAATTGGTCACCTATAAAATAAGGGCAGTTTCGGCGCCATATATATATATACCGTGTAATAATAATTGGTGTGTTTGCAGGTGTGAGGTTCGGGTCTGGATGTTCACCCTTCTGGCAGGAACGTGCTTCCTGTACTGCGCTCGATCTAGTTTACCTATCTGCGCGGTGTCGATGAGCGAGCAGTTCGGATGGAACAAGAAGCAGACTGGGTTAGCTCTAAGCAGCTTCTTCTGGGGCTATTGTCTGACGCAGATTGCTGGAGGTCATCTGAGTGACAAGTGAGTAGCTAGTGGTGCAACAAATGCCAGCTTGGTGGCAGGTACTTCAATTGTTCTCCTAAATTAGATTTGGGGGACCCTTCACCCTCCTGCTGGTACTCACCTTCTCTGTGTTCCTCTCTTGCTGCATTTAGCACTTGTAAGTTTGGAAGAACATGTGACTCCTATTGCACATTTCTCCTAATCAAGGGGCTGAATTGGTGTTACATGTCGGCCATGCAATGGTCACTAGCCCTGTGTAAGCTCCAACATGGAGCATTCACAGAGCTTTTTACTCAAGGCTCTGACAGAGGAATCGGGATACTTAACAACTTTTAAGACCTCACTGATTCTAAATATGCATTTTCACTCTAAGTAGTGTTTTGGTCACTACATATTCATTATATTTTAGAAACTGATTGGTTGATCTGAGCTATATTCACCTAGTTTTGGGTTGTGAGGTTTACCTTGTATTTTTCTTACTGTTAACATTCTGCCTTTTATCTCCAGAGTCGGTGGGGAAAGAGTCCTCCTCGTATCTGCTCTGCTATGGGGGTTCATCACAGTTGTCACTCCTCTGGTCACTCATGCCACCTCTGCGTCCCTGTTTCTGGTCAGTTTCCTGCGTTTCCTGATGGGGCTATTACAAGGTAAGATATGGGGAGACAATATTGAGAAATGATAAAGTGTTCCTTCTCTATGTGTTATACATAAAAGCTTCCAATCTTATGATCCATTTCAGTGATATTTTCATCACATGCATTGTTGTGTCTGGTGGCAGCACAATACATGGACTAAAAGAAAACTTCTGTATTTGGTAGATGCTGTCTCGGGGAACATGCTTCCTCTGAGCTCCATCTTGATCTTTAGATGATTTGGGCTCTGTAGCCCTTTACAGTTATTCCTTCACCACCATTAGTGATTATTGCTTTGCAATTAAATAGAATCCCATTCAGAGCAAAGTGACAGGTTCTGTTCTTAGATACTCCCTTTCCCATCCACTGATATTTGGGTTTGTCATTCATCTGCCCTTGGGATTACCTTGTACTTCCAACAATGGAATATATGATCTCTGATTAGATTTGGTGCTTTGATCTGAGCCGCCAGTTACTTTAAATCAGTCTGTGTTGGAAGTTATACAGGAATTTAACACTTACCTTTGACAGATGGACAAACACAAAGTATCGGTGGGTGGACAGGTGCACAAGTTTGACTATTCCCTGGCCAAAATCCAATGTGATTCCAGACAGCCAAATGTAAAAACATGGATGATCACTTCTATTAATCTGTGATCCTTTGCCGTGAGTTTTCTCCTAATATAATAATATAATTATTGGCTCCCTGTAGAGTGTACTGGCTGACAATATTAAAAGCGCATGATCACAATATCAGGCTAACTGAGGGCTATGTATTGCATGTAAATACTTACCCTACCCCATCCTGAAATTTTTATATTCTGGGGTTCTTCCTTATGATGGTAACAAGTGTTACTGTCAACACAAAATGAAAAGTAAGAGACTCTCTACATATATTAAAATTTTGAATTTATCTTCCAGGGGTTCATTTCCCAGCTTTGAGCAGCGTGTTTGCCAAGAGAGTCCGTGACAAAGAACGAGGATTCTTCTGCAGCTTTGTCGGCTGTGGCTCCCAGTGCGGGTAAGCTGAACCCGTTTTTTTTTTAGTGGAGAAGTCATGTGTTTTATTGGTGTATTCACACAGTTTATTCGTTGCAGGACGCTTCTGATTGGAGGAGCAGGTTCTCTTCTTCAGGACTGGTATGGCTGGGAGTACGTCTTTTATTTTGCTGGATTCCTTGCCCTGGTCTGGAGCTACTGACTGGCCACCTATATGCTAAAGAAGAAAGGTAAGTCGTTCTCCTGTACAGATGGACCGCCTAGTGGGGTTTTTGCCTATTACACACAAAGCAGATCCACTGGCAATTTTGTAACCGACTGCTCTGATTTTTTTCAATTACTAATTGAGCAGAAGTCTGTAAACATGGCACACATATGTATGATATTCTGCCCTAATCGTGGTTGGGGGGTTGGGTTGGG
>NC_092863.1:7833894-7838955 GCF_032062135.1 Pyxicephalus adspersus | reverse complement strand
CCTGACACAAAAAAGTTATCTTGGCATTCCTTCCATGCTTGAAAGAACCTTCTCTGAGAACCTTATATGAGATACCCTGCCATAGATCTACTCACCACTAACAAGGTTCAGCACCACCTTACATGTACAAAAGAAGGCCTTGTATAGTCTCAGATCTCCCTTCGGCTAGGTGCTGTGTTCACCAATGACTGACCATGGCTCTGTACAAAGAAATACGCAACTCATATCTGTGGCTTTGTATATAGATGGCATGCTTACTCAAAAAAAAATGCCAATTTTGTCATTAGACATTGGCATTGCTGGTACGTGCATGCAGCATAATGCAGGAGCATATTTAAAGTGAGTTTGTGATGAGATGAAAGTTAACTGGTGGGTTTTCAGAAGCCTTTCTTCATGTTTCTCATTATTTTTTTTTCCTTCTAAAGAACGAAAAATGTTTTCTGATTTGGGAAGAAGCTTCACTACATCGGCAAAGGCCAACATGCCCTGGAGACGCCTCTTAAAGAAGGCTCCCGTCTGGTAGGTTATACATAGGGTTTCAGCTGAGCTTGTATAAACTAAAACATCAGTTTTCCATATTAACAGTCCTATTTTTTTTAACGAATTGTCATAATAGATTGCAACTTCTCCATTTATTCAAAAATAATGACCTCTTGATTGCTACTTATAATTAAACTTCTTTATTGTATTCCTAGGGCAGTGATAATTGGCCAAGTCAGCGTTGCCAGCAGCGCATTCACCCTCTTCTCCTGGGTACCAATCTTCTTCAAGAATAGATTCCCTGACTCCAAGGTTAGAGTTCTGCCATGGAAGCCATTAATCCCATAGAAATTACATTATGTGATCATGGAGCGCCACCTACTGGCCTCATAATAAAAATTCACCCCCTAATTAGAGAACTTTTCAGTTGCTTTGACTGTAGTAGCAAAGCTGCTTGGCCCTTTTAACCTAATTATATTTTGCTTTGTTGTAAAGCCATCAATTTGCATATTGAAAATCAGTAACATAGAATAAATTGTTGTTTGTGCCTGCTGTAATATCATTGGTTGCAGTGGGAAGGGTGGTGTGTCTGCTCTTCCCAAAAAACTGCGTTGCCTGATGCAGGAACTATTTTTTTTTAGAGATGGGCAGTCTACTTATTACAACCGTAATGCCCATTACTTATGGCTACAACTACATCAGAACTAATTTCTGGCTAGAAATTCCTCCATGACCCAGGATTATTCTCTTTCTAACCTATCTTTTATTTTATAGGGTTTGATATTCAATGTAGTGCCCTGGCTCGCCGCCATTCCATCTGCTTTAGTAAGTGGCCGTCTAACAGACCACCTCATTAAAACAGGTAAGACTTCAATGCCTGAATGATAGACTCCATTTATCAGCAGTTTGGTGTTAGGTGATGTTCCTAGCCAATAACTGTTTTTTTATTATTCATGTATGTAACATATTATTTGCATGTCATTTACCTGTAAAAACCTCCCTGCTTTGGGAGACTGCTGCTGGGTGAATGCAGTCCCTGCAGAAAATCAAATATCAATGTGTATGTTTTTGCTATGCAAAGGCATAAATGGATCCAAATACAATATACTTTATATTATCCATATTAAAATAATTCTATGCTGCCACTGCTTCTAATATATATAGTCATCTGGCTTTAATGCCGAGCTTCTGAAATCACTGATCAAGTTACTCCAAGGAGTCTATTTATAAAATTTGGTTGAGAATCTTCCAGGTCCATGTGTTCGAACGGCAGTAATTGATTCTGCACCAGGGAATATTTCTGTAAATGTCAGATTCACGTCTTTAGAAATAGACCCCCAATAGACTGTATGTATAAAGTGAAACAGGTATGGCAGAAAGTTAGGTCAGTGCCAGGTCAAAGGTCCTTATCTGCATACATCTATTTACGAGTGAATAAGTATTAATATGCAATGGCATCTTTTGGAATTTTTTTTTAATGACCCTGTATGTTTTGAAATAATCCTAGTAAAAGTTGCCTGCAATAGAAAGCCTGTGTCTTCTACCCACCCTCTGTTCCAGCGTGGCTGATTCTTTATCTTTTGACACCTTCAGAAGTGTCAGATTCTGATTCCTCCCTGCCTTTTGCCTTTTTCTGACCTCTATATTAGTGCTGTAGTGATGTATGGGTTGGAGGAGAAAACCATAGAATGTTGCGGGGGGCATAGACACGCCTGAAAGTGCTGAAAGCTAAAAGGATCTTCTGAAGGTTGCAGTGCTGGAATGGGAGATGAGAGAGCAGACACATACCAGTACACAGGTCACTTTAGGAAATTATATGCACCCATGCCCATCATAAGGGGAGCTTGCACTGCTAGATTTCATTGTGGACAAAATCCATTTTGGTATTATTGATCAGAGACAGGTTTGTAACGTGTGTTTTTCTCTTCTAGGATATAAACCCATCTTTGTGCGAAAGCTCATGGAGGTACCAGTATACTTTAAATAATCTGTGTAATAACCACAGCAGCTCAATTGTTTCCTCTTCTAATGGTTGCTATTGCCTCTGCAGGTTATAGGAATGGGAGTTTCCAGCATCTTCATCTTCCTCCTAGGACAGTCCACAAGCTTCAGCCAGGCCATGGTCTTTATCTCAGTAGCAGCGTCATTGCAAACCTTCAACCACAGGTGAGGATCAGGCAGCCGCTGTGATTCGAGGTCACATGATTTACCAAATTTTTACATTCTGTCTCAAAAAATAAAAATGGTGAACTGAACTTGTGCAGGGCAAGCCAACAAGCTCACTTTAAGTCAAGTTCTTTTAGCCATATTAAAGGTGTTACAAAAATAATTCAATATAACTGTGCTCTTTGCAGTTTTTCTTACTGCAAACCCGCTGCAAATACAGAAAAATACCTGTTAGGCTCCAGATCCTTGTGCTCTGTAGTGGCCCTGCTTGTTAGCTACAGCTCTCCACCTAGCTACATCCTCTGTGTTCCTTTTCATATGCATGCATTTATTAATTTCCCTGCAAAGAAGTACTGTTGCACTGACTCCCAGGGCCTGTCATAGACATAGTGCAGAGAAAGAGCTCCTAGGGGATGTAGTTCTGGGGGCATGCAACCAACTAACCCAGCAGAATTACCCCTTACAGTCATAGGTTCCACATAAACTTAAACACATCAGTGACAATTCATACGTTAAAATTTGCTCTTATTTCGCCCCAGTACCAGCAACTCTACTCAGGAACTTGTTAGAGACACCAATTCCAATTTCTAATATTTTTAAATAATCAGTTTGACAACAAATTACTGCAATTTTGTCCTTTTTCGTTCCTTAGTGGTTTAACCATCAACATTCAGGACCTTGCTCCATCCTGTTCTGGATTCCTGTTTGGTGAGTACTTACTGATTTTTGATGTAATTAATCTAGACCAGCCTGTAACCAATCTGAGCCTCTAGAACATAAATAAGACTGGATCGGTGTGTACCCAATCAGATCACTAGAACACCTAAAAAGACACAGCAGTCATAGAAAAGCACAATTACTACAAGACTAAGCCATGTTGCAGCAATTATGAGTGCTAGGAATGATTCTAGTCTGCTTGCATTGTGACACCACCATTGGTGGCCTAATGGCTGATGGTTCAGTTTAATTCTGCAGAGTTTTCATGTTCCTCTTGTGTTTTTGTAAGCTTTCTCTCTGGTTGGAACATTAGCCCATAAGCTTCTTTGTAATAGATTATTTCTATATTTCTATGCAAGTTTTCTACTTTCATAATACGTCAAATAAATAAATTCTTCATTTTTTATTTCTAGGAGTGGCTAACACCGGCGGCTCTGTGTTTGGTAAGTTATGAAAAGTTTTATCATTTTCACAAGATTTGCATGTAGTGTATATTCTTCTTCGGCCACAAGAGGTCACTATGACATGGCAAGTGATTGTGTTGTATTAAAGAATTGTTGGAAATCCATGAACAAAAAATATTTATTATTATTATTTTTATTATTATTAATAAACAGGATTTATATAGTGCCTACATATTATGCAGCGCTGTATATTAAATAGGGGTTGCAAATGACAGACAGATACAATAGGGGTTGCAAATGACAGACAGATACAGACAGTAACACAGGAGGATGAGAGGAAACTGCCGCGAAAAGATTACAATCTAGAAGGTGAGGAAAGTAACACACAATAGAAGGGAATATATACTTATATATAGCTTACCAGTCCATAGATGTGTTCAGGAATTCTGGAACTGGGTTAGGACTGCAGAATACCTCCCATCTTATCTTCTCAAAAAGCAAAAGAATGGGGTGAGATAATCTAGTTCTCAGCAATAGCTAACTATTGATATTAGGGCGCAGATCAAAATTGAGCCAATATGAGTTCATTGTTAGGGTTTACTTACTCATTTATTTAATAACTTTCCAGTCCGAAGCATAAAAATTGGACGATGCCCAAAACAAATTCCTAATACATTTAATCTCACATTGCATTGATTGCCATGGCTAACGGGCCAACCACAATTTATTCCCCAATATCTGATTTTTGTAGCCGTAATGTTAAACCTTGATTAATATTGTGTCTCTGGTTTAGGAATCCTTTGGGTCTACCTCTCTGGCTACCTCCTTGACATCACCGGGTCTTGGGATTCCATGTTTCATCTACTAGTTGCAGTTAATGTGTTGGGTCTTCTTGTTTATTTGGAGTTTGCTAAAACTGAGAGGATGGACATTGAGGGTGCAATACCTGTCCTCAGGGTCTAGAATTAAAGGAATCATCCCCTTAACTTGAAGTAAATTCCTGGATGGGACCTTTAGAGGTCCAGTGATGAAACCTAAAGATGGGTGATATTTTAGTGGTGTCCTTCGAATGAAATCTAGAGGTGTATTATACCTGACATGAGCTGGACCCAGCAGCTGCATCTTCTTAGTTGGAATCCGAGAGTGGAACCTAAAGATGATCTTCCAAAGAAGAACTCATTCTGAGATATGGAGATAAATGACACATCGGAGAAGACCTTACATATGGAACTTACTACAAATAATACCTCAGAATGAATTCTCCATGTGAGACCTGAAGATTTATTGCACCAAG